>NC_079293.1:50396363-50699393 GCF_023638135.1 Falco biarmicus | reverse complement strand
TGCATAAGGAGTTACAAACTGAAATACTACTTACGCAGTTTTAATCATGGCCTTCAGTCCTCTTGCACTCAGTGCTCTGTACTTGTACATATTACATATGTAAAATTCTTTTCCTTCCGATTTCTAATACCTTTGCTTGGTTGTGTATTTAGCAGAGATAAGCACCCTACTAACACTTTGGTCACTCAGAAAATCATTGGAGCAACCAAAGGGTCAGGCAGAACAGACAGCACCTAAGATTACTCTGTATCTTCACTCACTGTTGAGTTCATTAATTTGAGTCTGTCTTCTCCTCCATTTCTTATAGTTTTCTTAAGAATTTAGGATTTTTTTTAAGATCATGATCTATCTGTCAAATTAGATTGAAAGTGTAAAGTGAGTTAAGAAATACACAATGAGAGGCTGGCAAAAAGTATAGTTACTAGACTGTATTCAACCACATAAATAATTGCATGGGCCTATGAATCTGCCTTGTACAGAATGAGGGATGGAGAACAATACAGGGTTTCCACTGGGAAATCTTTCTTTTTGGCATGGGCTGCTTCTTTTTCAAAATATGATGGGCAATACCAACAAGTTTTAATGTTTACTTGATTGGCACAACTTTTAAACCATTGCATGTCCCTTTCCAATTCTGACCTGGACTCTTTTCTGAGCAAGAACGTAACAGAAAAGAAAGAAAAGCAGAGAAATTGACTCACATTGCAAGTTCAAGATACTCAGTTCTGGGTACCCTTACCTTCTCTTTTATCCCCATAAACACATGAAGGTTTCACCAAAGACTTACATACTTTGTTTTTTGCACTCCCTAAGAGAAGTCTACAGTGCTAATAATCAATTCCTAATGTACTGATGGAAAGCAAACTACAAACAAAGTTGTAACTGCACCCCTCATATGGCTGTTTTCTTCATTTTGCTACTCCTCATGGCTCTTTCACTGGAGCTTTCTGAGCTATTCAAGACAATACAGAGGAAAACCAAATTACTGTAGACGGACTGTGCAGCAATAATCACTTTTTCATCTGGTTTTATTAAAAAAATGTTTTCAGACAGCGTGGAAATTCCTTTACTATTTTCTATTTTGTTCATTCCCTCTTTCAGGTTTTCCTTAGGAAGAAAAGAATTTTATTTTTTTTTAAGTCAACCATTGATTTTTAAATATATTGACTTAATAAAAGTATAATAAAGTGAGAAATGTTGGAAAAGCTCATTTAAAAAAAAAAAATTAATCACTGTCTGTTTACTATACTATTTTTATGAAATAATTTCCCTGACAAAAGGAGGAAGCTCTGCTCTCTTCTCTATTGTGTGTTCAAGCATTGCTATCACAACTGTTTCCTACTCTTTACACTGTTATGTAGCGTATCTATATTGACTATGTAAAAACCAACACAGATAACAGTGCTCAGAGAAATAACAGCAAAAAGTAGAGAGTGAAATAAGGGATATTTAAAGTAATTTTTTTCCTTTCAGAGTTCTATTAATATTTGTATTTTCCCCAAAAAACCCCTGAAAAATTAGGACAGGGAAAAAAACAGAAACAATCTTAAAAATTTAGCTGAAAGAGTAATTAACTTCTTCAAAACCCTGTTATCATCATATGAACACTTCTGTACCTGCAAAGCCAAAGGGAAACTTGCTGTAGAATTTAATGGTAGTGAAATTAGTGTGTATGCTTTTTTAGGTTTTCCTTCACCTTTCAGTTTGTGTGTTGTCTTTGCAAAAGGAATAGTTTCCTCAAGAAAAAACATCTGATGATGTTAAACTTGGCAAGATTTTTTTAATGGTAAGATTTTCTGTACTTTCTTGCTGAACAAAGTAATCTAAGTAATTATTATGGCTTTATTATTATTAAAGATGCTGAATCCCTTATGTTTCAAAAAATCCATTGGGATAAAATAGTTGTAGACTATCTAAAATTAGATAAGTATTGAATGATGGAAATGACTAGCAAATTAGTTAGAAGATGATAGATATAAGGGAGATGTTAAGACCATAGCAGTTCTGTGATATCGATTGGGAGATGGGCAATGTTTCTTTTTTCTTCTTCTTTTGGAATGTGAGTGAGTTCTGGGATTTCCTCTGGGATTTTACACACTTAGAGTCCAATTGCTATGATAATTAGGGTCTTTTACTACTGGAATTGTATCTGTTCTGGAGAGGAAGAACAAGTGACAGTGAAATAGAGCAAGTATTTGCACAACAGGAGCCGAAAATTGCCAGAAGCTATGCCAGTTCCAGCTGTGAGAAGACAACATCTGCTTGGCTAAGCAAGTAGAGTCATATCAGTATTTAGATAAAAATTCTTTAAAGAACAAGTCTTGGAAATTTGTATGGGGTAAGACCCAACTGAGCCTGATGGTAAGCCTAATACTTTTGAAGGATAGCAAATAAAAAAATTTCAAATGTATGTCTCTACCTAACCTGTTGTGTACATGATGAACTTTTCTATCTGCTTTTTATGCCACAGGAACTTAGTTTTAGTTGCCTCCTTTTTTTAAAAAAGGAAGTCTGATGATATCTGATCCATTTTTTAAATCTCTGAGCATAAGAAATATTTATGAACTGGTAGTAATATAAAGTTGCTAACAGCAAAATGAAATAATTCGTGCTGTAAGTTGATGGTTCATAACTCGACTCATACACGAAATGAATGTTGCTTCAACGTATATAACTCATTACAGCTTCCTGAAGAATGTGAGTGTTTGATATTTGCAGTCATGTCATTTATTAAATGGTTTACATGTGCAATATATTCAAAACAGGAAAGAAAATTCTCCAAAAAAGACTGTTGGAAGACATAACTATTAGTGAAAATCAACTCTGGGATTGAAGGACTTTTCCTCAGTACAGATTGTTGAGATAGTTAATACTGATAGATTAGACAGAGCTGTTTCTTGAACGCATTTCCTATCTAAATGTGGAACACAATTAATCCATCTCTGCAGTTTAAATCAGTACAGAAAATCTATGCAAAATACCTTCTAGTTTGATGTCCAGTAAGGTCATATCTGGGAAAAAGAAATAAATAACACACAGCTTTATGAAGGAAAAAGCAGCTAACTTTACAACAGCATGATTGATTGCTTTGTTAGAGAGAACACTCAAAGGCAATGCTGGCTCACTGAACATGAGCCAATAAAACATTAATTTCATTCTAGTTTTGAAGGAGGAGAGCCCAAGTGCAGCAGAGAATTGGTGTGAATGGAGGAATCCAGCAGCTGATGCTGGCATGCAGAATGAGGGTTTCTGCCACTTGCTTGCCCAAAATTCACTTTCAAGATGGGAATGAAAACATCCAGAAGCAATTAGAAAACATCTATAAAGGATTAGTCAGCTTCTGTTATCTTCTAAATAGCAACTGACAACAGCAAAATGAAAAGGCAGGGCAAGGTATTTCAATGGAATAAAAGGAAAGCCATTCAAAATGGAGGGAAAGTAGAGCCAAAGTCTTAATAAATTCAAAGTTTTATTTTAGTTGTCTGATTATGAATTCCCAGAAATCAAATTATCTCTGTTGGGATTTATTTAGTACCTTGATAGAAAAGTAGGCAAGCACTGATACATGAAAACTTAAAAGTCCCCTGAAGTTCAAGCCCATGCTCCCTAACCTGTGGCTGAAGCTCAAATATGCTGCTTGCAAGACCCTCTGACACTGCTCACAGTCTTACATTTCACTTCCCACTTTACTTCTTTGGTTTGTTGAGAAACACAAAGCATGATGTACAAGTTTCATACTGGTTCCACTGGATGCCAGTTAAGCGGCCAGTGCCATTGGGACAGGTAAGGTGCAGACTTCTGAGTCAACTTCCTGACATATCTGAATTAGTTAACGACCTAATTAATTTATCCTTCAAGATTTAATATGGAAGATATTTTAAATCAGGTGCTTATAAGCTGACTTTGAGACACACTGGCACTATTATTACTCTAATACTGTCATAAGTGATACTTTTTTTTCTCCTAAACCTGGTGAATAATTCACTATGCAAAGTTTTCAACATACTTCACTATTTTTCCCATCTCAAATTCAGCCTGGTTTTGAATAACCTGGTGATTCATTCCTGTGGGTAAATTCTTAATCTGTATTTTATGACCAGTTCTCAGTATCTTACCTTTTGAAAGCTGATTTGTTTTGAGCAGCCATATGAATTTTTTAAAAGAGAGGCAGAAATACACATCTTTTGTGTGGAGACTGAGCTGTTAGACTTTTCCAGAGCAGACTTTCATGTTTAAACCTCTCATGACAAGTAACTGAAGGAAGAAGGTTTTCCCAAGAATGAGGTGAAGTGTGAGATTATTAGGCCTTGTAAAGTCAGAGTGTTTCTGTTCATGCTGAACAGCAAGGTACACATATTATAAAAGCCATATAGGCAAAGACAAAGTAAGTATAGACCTAAGATTTCTTCAGGATTCAACAACGGCTGATTACGAATTTTCAAGGCCTCTTTAAAAAACATCTATTTTCTATGCAGCTCACATTTTAGGAAATTAATTCCAAAAATTCTCAAACAACCATATTGTAGTTACTTTTCTTCATTGACACTGTTTTAAATTTACCCTTAGTTTAGCTTTACCAGAGCTAAACTCCAGTAGATAGCAACTTTTTCTCCTAATGTCACATTTCTGAGGCCACATTTCAGTGGTAAGTGAAGCTATTTTTTCATACAGGTTCTCTTTATTTCCATTCTACCTCAACATTACACATATTATTTTCTTCAAATGCTTTTAAAAACAATATATGGCAAAGAAAAGAAATTCAGCTGAAGAGTTACAGCTGTTTACTCTGAGACTGCACTTCTCAAAGAAGCAAAGATGATCAACTATTGACATGCTGATCAGACAGATGAATCATCTATGTTTGGTGATCCATGGCATAAGCTGGATGCCATTGGATACTGTTGGTCAGTTGGTATTGCTTTTGCCTAGTATGTTGAATACCAGTCAGGCACACACAGATGACGGATGCTTGCTTAGAATTATAAGTGAGCTAAGCAGTTTAAGTGAAGTGCCCTATCCACTACTTCCCTGTCCAGTAATCCCCTTTGTCTTCCCTCTATAGAATCAGACAACCAAACCAAAGCCAAACTGAAACAACTCCCACAGATTCAAATAGATTTTTGAATTAGCAATAAGACATTTTTAACTTTGAAGTGCTGAATCCTATATGATTATCTCTAGGATATTTCACACTTTACTGCATGGCCTGAATGGAAATGTTAAGATGATCTCCCTGGTATTTATTTGCAGTGCTTCTCACTTCTGGGGACTGAAAACTCAGGATTACATATACTAAATGTTCTGTATTTCCCCAGCTAGAAATATCTCACTTCAAGTATACAGACATTTTCCAAGCTTGTCTAGCTGTGTGAAGGGAAAGCAAATTGATTTTCTATAGGAATGGTGTCCAAATAACACAAAGCAATAACAGACACATTTACAGCTTCAGCAAAAACACAAGAGATTGCATGAACACAAAGATTGATGTCTTCTTTTTTTCTTTCATTAAACGTGTTCCTCTAGGTCACTTCTAGGAAAAATAATGTAGAGGTACCTCTTGATGTTTCTGATACTGGGGACTCCAAAGTGAATAAAATGAGGATTTTAGGTTTCACAGCCATAAATCTGGTATATCTGAAGAGCACTGTAATCAATACTAAAACTTAAAGAAATCAAATACTTCCATATTTCTTCACTCAAAGTGCACTTATATAGCAGGAATGAATAAAACAAGAGCAGTTTTAATCATTAACAATTCAGTAACTTTGATACAGATTTACTCTGTCAGTTCCTCCAGAAATTTAGAAGAAAACCAGGAGTGAAGAGCATACAATCGTTTTACCTTAAATAACATATTATTTATGGTTAGTTTTCTTAACCCAGGAGTCATAATGTTTTTCCCCTATGATGCGTTTTCTCTTTAACTAAAGTAAGCTTATATGACATATAAGTAGCCCATAAAAAAAATGTTAGGTTTTTTTTTTTTTCCCCTCACTAGCCTGCCCACAAGCAGAATGAGCTGTTTGGCCCTATACACAGGCAAAATGGATATATGTTCTGAATTTGCCTCCAGCCAGATACATTGTGTTTTCCTCCAGGTGTGCTAAGAAATCTTTCTATACCTCCTTTTCTCACTCAGCCTGCTGTGTACAGTACTTAAGGTTAAAAGAAAACATTTTCTTTTTCTTCTTTTTTTTATTATCTTTCCCTCCTTAAATACTGTTATTTGAAAGTAATACTATGACAGAAGTGCAACAGCCTCACAATCTTCCCCAACAACTTTGTTACCATTGCTGTAAACAATATGCGAAAACAAAATTAACTTTACAGATTTGTTGGTTTACATTGTCTGTAATTCAGTTGTAAATGAAATGCAAACTAGACGTATCCAAATTCAGAAGCCTGTTTCCAGAATCACCAATTTATCATAGATCTATGCTTTATTTGCTGCAGTACTATAAATTAAAAAGTACAATAAATTAAACTGGATTTCAAAATAAAACAGCAGCTAGACTTAAGTGTAGCACCAGACAGAACTGTAGCACCATTTAATTATTTTATTGTCCTCCTTTTCAATGTCATGAGCTTTATTTCACATGGGGAAAAAAATTTTCCCCTTCTGCCTCAGTCATGCATACTGAATTTGGGTTTTAAGTTAGTAGTCGGATGATCACAATCTATTTAAGGTATATTTGCATGTTGCTTTCATATTTCATACCAGTTTAAATATGCCTCTGTAACCAAGAATATTGATAAAAAGGTATAAATTCACTCAGCTCCTAGATTTTACTGTGAACCTATTCAGGCAGTTTAATATTCTCTTGAATTCCATGAAAGTGTGTATGATGTCTATAAATAAAGTCTCTTAACTTAAAAAAAACCATGAGATATAGTGCCAAAACAATATAGTTTCTTACAAATTGGTGAAATTATCTTTGTGCCTGAGGTTGTGACAGAATCCATTCCCATTTGGAAAGGCTCAACCTGAGTGTAGGTATTCCTTTAACCTAGGATGCTTTTGCTTCCTTGCATTGCTTGGAAGAGAAATAGGTCCAATTGTGAGGGAGTGCTATCTGCAGAGATGCTCTCTGCTACCTTTTTTTCCTTGTTTGCCCCTGTCTTCTCTTCTGTACATGGTCAAAAATAAAGGATGTCCAGACACTTTTTTATAAGCCTGGATAAATCTTGCCCCAGGAGCTGTCAGGCAGCAGTACACTTTCAGTAACAAGCTCTCCCCAGCATTTTTAAATGCTGAACAGTTCAACCTCATTTAGATACTATTTTAATCCAAACTATTTTGCATAATCTCATTGGATCACATGCCAGATATTTCTTGTTCATGTGACCAACTAATTACATGCAGACAACATCCAAATTCAGAAATAGGCAATGCACCTATGTAAAAAGCCCTTTTAATCACTATGATGAGTTTTTAATTTAATATTGTGTACACGCTTAGAAGAATACATTCTAACACCGATATTTTTTTTAAGCTATTTATATGCCAAAGATTTTCCAGGCTGAGAAATTATTAGTTGAGTGGGTCATTCTTTTCCCCAGCAGTCACCTGCAGATAAATGTAGAAAGACATGCTCTGTTATGAGATATACCCTGTGTTGATGTTCCATAATTCAAAATTATTGAATCATGATGATCAAATGACACAGTGCTGATACGAGTAACAGCAGAATAACATAAAAATCCCTGTCAAAGGAAATAGAATTTTAATCTGGTTCTGGCCTGGTTTCATAAGGGAAATGTGTTGTGCTACCATGCTGTCAGCAAAGCAGCCATAATAGTTTAAGTAATTTTGGTCATATTCAGCCAAATTATTCTTTCAAAGATTAGCAGTTAAGTGGGGAAAAGATGTTAAATTATCCAAGACAAGGCCAGCAGAGCTCAGTCTTGACATGTCCAACCTGATAGCAACTGGCCAGAGAACATCTTGTTGACATGCTGATCATGCAAAATTATTCTGAAAATAGCACAAATTTTAGAAAAAAACTACTTTAAATTGCATGTTTCCCCATATCTTGCAGTAGGAACTTAAGCAAATCTTATTCAGGATAATTTAGGCAAGTAACCATTTGCCATAGAACAGTTTTAGAACCACTATGATACTCAAAACACACAGTAAAATTTATAGCATGTTGCCCATATTTTCATCCCACAAATGAAAACAAAATTTCCCTAATACTGTGCATCTGTTAATCTTAGCTGCATACAGGAGACAGAAAATGTGTGCCAGGCAGATCTCCACTGTTATCAGCCCAAACATGGAAAAGTCTTTGAAGTACAATGAAGTACAATGAAGTATGTCTGTAAAAGGTCAGAATGATTAAGCAGATCACTGTTTTAGTTTAGGAAAGGTGATTCCTGGAGGTACTTCTGGTCTGAAAACAAAAGCCCTTTTGTTTTAAGAATTCCCCATATATTCTGCTTTCTGAACTTGATTTAGACTTGTCAGAAACACAGAATAATCAAGACTTGACACTGTTCCCATTGTCTTTTTCAGATTTTTGTTATCCATTTTATATCACGGAAAGTTCCCAGCTAAAGACAGCAGCCTTAATGAGTGTGGGTGCTGTTGTCTTTTGATTTTATAGCTATTGAACCCAGAAGGATTCCATTTCTCTAATGCTGCATTCACTAGGCATTTGCAACTACCCACTGCTGCTGGCTGAGTCCCTATTTACATCTTTCAGCTGGTAATATAATCCTGAGCTGATGCTAAGCGCTTGCGTGCTTTTACCCACAGAGCAAAGTCAATTATTTTCTTGGATCCTCACAGGGCACATGGGCTCTATTACAGTTTTGTGAGTTTACTTGATATAAAACTTAATATGAAAAGTTTTGTATTAAACTTTGTATTTAGAAAGTTATGTATAAAATGTCCCTTAAGAGTGACATTTGTATTGAGTAGGTGGCTGCTGGTGCTAGATAGCTCTGTGTAAGTATGTGTTTAATGTCAGATGAAATTTAAAGGTCCCTTCCAAACCAAACCCTTCTATGATTCTATGATTCTATGATAGAATGTCAGAAATGTGGTTCAAGATACAAGACTCTGCCTCAAATTCTACTTTGTCAAGTCTAGATCAGCCCTGCTGTCAATTAAACATCTGGATAGAGACTAAACTTGTGCCAGGTACACATAGTATGTTGACCAGCAAGCACAGACCTAGTAGCAGCATCAAAAAAGAGATACAATTAGCATAAATTTTTCATAACTACCTTTTCTTAAAAACTGAAACACACCCAGAGCAAAGCAGAGGTCTAAAGGCTAAGGGCTAAGGTCTAAGGGCTAAATCTGAGTCATTGCGCAAATACTCTGTAAATTCCTTGTATGTGGTTTGATTCACAGAGGGAACTACTTTTGTGGTAGACTTCTGTGCCCACATGTTCTGAGAAAGTGTTCATTTTTCTATAAAAAACAAACCTTCTCTACAGATACAAGTTAGAAATAATTTTTTATAATGAAAACATTTTCTGGAGGAATTAACACTGATATACAAACTGTTGTTCTATGTAATAGAAAGAATAATTCTTTCAATGGATCCTTAAAGAACTGTTAATTACTCAACAAAAATATTACTGGTTTTCAAAAAAATGTATTAAAACACATTTAGAAAAAAAACAAATCCAAGCACACTGAATAGGGACTTCTTAGGTTGTTTATGGCCTTTCAAAAATGTGTGTGTGCCTTTGAATTAGAACAGCTAATAAATGCATTCCACATAGCACAGCAGAAAGATCAACCCTAAATTCTTATATCTATATTGATGACTCCTGTGTCTGTTACTTCAAAGACCAAATAAATAGTGGCAAGTTACTCTGACAGCAATCAGCTTTTATTTATTTATTTACTGATTTATTTATTTATTTATTTATTTATTGATTGATTCATAAACAGTACAGAAACTTTGGATACTCTTTAGTACATTTGTATTGCAAGGTGACTGACATTAATTTCTGGATTTAATATACAGCCATTATTTCTCCAACTGCCAAATTGCCCAGGGAGAATCTTTAGGCTAACGAACTTTCAGAATATGAGGAGAAACAAAGTTTCTTCACGGTAAGTACTATAACCCTTGCTTAGTTTTACCAGTTGACAAGTTGTCGTGGTTTAAATGATTTAAGGACTGAATTACTTCTGATTAGATCATTGATTAAAATAATTTCAGATACCATCAATAACAACTTATGATGTTTTCACTGTGGTCAGAAAGACATTGTACATCATATAATACCTCTATGCCAAAAAGTATTTCGAAATTTCCTTTAGAAATGCTGATTTTTACCAAGCAAATAAATATATTTTCCTCCATTTTTTAAGTGAAATTAAAGGCCATAATTGGATGGCTTTCTGGATATCATTTCAGAAAATGAAATAATGGAGATGAGATGAAAGCAGGGGTAATATCCATATGTTGTTTGTTGTTTGGGTTTTTTTTTATTATTCACAGGAAAAGGAATGTGTGGTCCAATTTCTGAAGGTATTGAGTGCTGATGACACTTTCAAACAGCGAGGCATCTTCTGCCATTTCTTAAAGATCACAGGATTTTCAGTAGAAAACTTTTGAAATTTCATATTTGTATGTGGCAATGAAATTTGGTCTAAGTAGACAAATTCTTTCACTGTTTCATATTCAGTTGGTATCCTTAGTAGTTTCAACTGACTACATAAATCACAAACCATTTCAGAAAGTGGCTGCTTTGTATCTGAAAATATAGTCATGAGTATGAAAGATGGAGTTTGGGTTTATAATGACATCAAGTTTGTATTCACTTGAACAGAAGCTCCTTTTTGTTTTTGGTTTGTTTTTTTTTTAATCTGTTTCTCCTCCTCCTAGGTCATGCTGTAATTTTGAGGCTTTTGGTCTTATTTTAGAAGACTTGGGTTTCTCATAGTACAATATATGATTAAGCAAATAAATTATAATCAAATTCCAAATCAATAAATAAGAACAACTTTTGTCTCTGTACTGATTTGGTGGGGATGATACCATAAACTAAATAAGCATAAACTAAAATATAATCTTTTATGTCGTGTCTTGAGTCCATAACTGGGCATGATTATAAAAGCTGTCTCTTTCATTCCTTCTTTTCTGAGGTACACCTTGAAGTCGGTGCACAAATAGGATTGGTGAAATTGCTTACAAAAATACCAAGGAATTCAAATTTTAAAAATATGCAAAATTATAAGTTATTTTTCTATGTATTCTTTGCTGTCCAAAGACTGCTCATTTGTGTCACTGGAATACAAAGATGCAATCTGCAGCTGAGATAATTCTGTGGATTTCTTGGCTGATTTTTAGAAATCAGAATAAAGGTGTCTTTTCAGAGGACAGTGAGGGCTGAGATGTTTCATATTTTTGACAGCTAGCATGTTTATTAGTTCAGGCATTTACTTATGGGTATTCAGGACTGGAAAGTATGGTTTTCACTGGTAAAAAAAAAACCAAACACGGAAGTAAAAAATCAATGCTTACAATTCCTGTGTTACCATGACGGCTCTATTACTAGCAACTGTGAATGATAACACTGTAACACTAAGAAGGATTTTAATTGATAGAGTTGTTTCTATTATACATAAACCAATAAGCAAGACAAAGGAGAAGGGGTCTTGTTCCTGGCCAGCAGGAGGATAATACCAGTTCTGCTTTCCTGGACCTTAAAAGAGGTAATGAGGCAGACCTGATACTGGCAAACCGAAAAAATCTGCTGTTCAGACACAATCTGTGGGTGATTGTGCTCATAGTGCTGGCTGGAAGGAGGGCAAAACCTGAACTCAGATGCTCTGTGTGCACATGGCAGCTGAGGGATCTGAAAACGGAACACTAGTTGGGCCACTGTCACAGAAACGGTCTGTAGCTGGGCACAGAAAGTGCTGCCTGCCAGATAAAAGTAGTAAATTAAGAACAGTTATTACATTCTGTCTAACTTTAGACCTGACTATTTACCTTATTTAATTAAAATTATTTTCTAAAATAACCTAAAAATGGTTGCTGCATTCTAGGCAGGATTTAATCACAGCCACCAGCTGCAAGAGAAAGCCCTTCAGCTGTGTGACTTCAGCTGTATCCTCTCCTACCTGCTCTTTCTTTTTTCACACGTGGCTTCACATTACATGTGATCTCAGTTCAGATCTGTATCCCCTACCTGTTCAAGCTCTATTTCCCAAAGGATTCACTCAATATTAGTACTGGGAATTTTATGAGAAATTAAATGAACATTATTTTGTTTGATTTTGAGCAGCAAACAAAACAAGTTCAAAATTCCATATGAAATGAAACATTGCAAAGAAAACGACAGAGGTTCTGAATATTTGATGTAGCAATTTTTGTGTTTGTAATTTTGTATATAACAATAAGTAATCATAATTGAAAATTTACTAAAACTAGAACATTCCCCTTTAAATAAGGTCATTACCAAATATTTGTCTTGTTGAAGTACATACTAAAAATATTTTTTGAGCTCTTTTTTTAATGAATTAAAAAATAAAGCTTTCTAAATAGAAGTATATGGCCTATAATTCTTAAAGCATACACTGCTGTTTTCTATGCACTGAAATAAAGGAACTGTCTAAACCAGCATCATTATGTGCCTATTCTTACCTATGTTTTGCTAGAGAAGCCTCAGAACAAAGAATGGGAGCATACTAGGGTTTGATTTTTTTGAAAAGAAAATGAGAAAGAGGAAGCAGTTAGAAGAAAAATAATGTGTTTGAAGAATTGATAATTTACATGTCTAAAAGAAACCAGTGGTCTCTTCTTTACTGACAAGGAAAGATTCTGTACCAAGTTTGAGGTGATTTAAATTATCAGTGTGACATTTACAAAAAAAAAACCCCAAAATTACATTTTCCTTCATTAGAAAACTTTATTATGTTTTTATGTCTTCAGTGGAAGAGCCTAAAACTATTGACTTTAATAAATTTTAAAAAAATAATACTGCTTTAAGGGAAGTTTGGTTTATATTTAGTTCTGTCAAATAGTTTTGTTCTGTCAATTTTAATACAGCACTTCACAGTCTCTGTCCAACTCTTCACCTGTTCCTGAAAGGGACAGGAGCTCCATAATGCTGACAGCTGATCTCGTCTTCGCTCTATTCCCATGGTTCCCCCTGTGTCCCTGCCCACGAAACAAGTCTGGAAGCATGCTTCCAGAAGCATGCTTGTGTGTGTGCAGTTTGAGTCCAGATTGCCTTTACTAGTGATGGAGGGGAGTCCTAAAATTTGATTGCAGTAATCCAAACCACCAGTGATTTTGCATCCTGATTTATGATATAGAAACATGAGGGAATGACAAAGCATTTTAGAGTTAGTTTACTCCTAGTTCTTACTGTGACAACCACCATTCATAAAAGTCATACTGTCCTTACAAGAATCTGATAATAATTCTTGTTTAAATAATGGTGTGACTTTATCAAACAGACTGCTCAGAACTGCACTTAATCTGTTTTTGCTAATAAAATCATGTTGACTACAAACAAAATTAATTCAATAATGAACATAGTCTGCCCATTGAGATTGTCGAATGTATATAAAAAGTATAAATCTTTGTAGGCTCTTTTCAGCAGGTAATCAATTTTTGTTTGAAGGAGTACTCAGTAGAATGTTAGTCTAATCCTTGGAAGATGCTTCCAATACCATGAAAGCAACCTTCCATTCTCCTGTTGACATGGTCTTGGACAAAATTGCATACAAGGACAGTGGAAAAACTCCTGACTAGTGCACCATCATATCTAGCATTCAGCAGGAGCAGCCTACATGTGATGAACAGTAAATTGATGCTGGCTTTATCATCAGAGATACAGAACCCAATTTAAATTGTCTGTAGAAAATATGCTAGACAGATAGCTTTTGTGAATACTGAGGTTAATGAGAAGGAATGTGCCCTTGCTGCAAAGAAGGCAAAGGCTATCCTGGGCTGCTTTAGGCAAAGTATTGCCAGCAGGTGGAGGGATATGATTTTCCCCTTTTTTCAACTCTGGCGGAACCACACCTGGAGTAGTGTGGCCAGTTCTGGGCTCCTCAGTACAAGAGAGACGTGGACATAGTGCATGCAGTCCAGCAGATGGCCACAAAGGTGATTAAGGCACTGGAGCATTTGGCACATGAGGAGAGGCTGAGAGAGCTGTGGTTGTTCAGCCTGGAGAAGGGATGGCTCAGGAGATCTTGTCAATGTGTATAAATACCTGATGGGAGGCAATGAAGGAGAGGGAGCCAGGCTCTTTTCAGTGGTGCCCAGTGGTAGGACCAGAAGGGTCCTGCCTGAACATGAGGAAACACTTTTTTTACTGTGAGGAGGACTGAGCTGTGTCACAGGTTGCCCAGTGAGGCTGTGGAGTCTCCATACTTGGAGATATTAAAAAGCCACCTGGACATGGCCCTGGGCAACTGGCTTAGATGATGATGACCTCAGATGACCATAGAGTCCCTTCCAACCTCAGCCATTTTGCAATTCTCTGATTCTATAAAAGTTTTGGCAAACTGTCCCAGCAACCTTAAATAAAGTAAGTGTCCCAGGAGAATCCACTATTCAAAGCTTAATTGTTTTGTCTGTGTTTTCTAACCTAGTTTATAAAATGGAGTAATTTTTCTTTTCACTCTACATATTAGTATTTTCAGCAACTCCAGAAATTCTTGCTTCATGTAATGGATAAATAGGCCACACTGACCAAAACTCCTTTATAAACATTTATCCAAGCAACTGGTACCTCCACAGACTATCAGTTTACTATGGAGTCATTCTAACATAACCCTGCAAGAACATTTCATCAGTGTGGGATGTAAAATGTAATTGCTCACTCACTCAGCCATACTTTATTATATCTCCACTGTGTGGTATGCAATAGTTTCAATTTGTTTTAATGGCCCATTGAAAACCTTGGCTTCATCTCCCAGTACAATTTCTATTCACTTCCAATAGGATGTTTTCTCCAAAAACACTGTTAGCCTTTTTAAAACTTATACTTTGTGTTAGTGGTAGGCCTTTCCTGTTGATAAAATACTCTGGAGATAGCAAACAAAGGCTCTTTCATCTAACGCTTCCTCTTGTATGTCATTACCTGATGAGGTAATGCACTTGCTGTGTTCAAATTAATATATGTCATATGTATTTTGCTCATCTTATTACATCTCCTAAAGAGTGGGTCTTTATTTTGGGGGTTTTGGGGTTTGGGTGGGGTTTTTTTGAGAAGACTGGGGAAGTGGAAGGAGTGATGGGAAATTCACATGGAGAGTTGAAAGTGGAGGCATCCCAAGGTATTAATTGGTGCAGCCTAAGCAATTCTGCATAAATTATTTGCTGATGTACCAAGAGCACCATACAGACACATCTGACAAAACTGAAATAAATGTAATGGTGGGGATGCAAACAAACCCAAGAAAATTCCACAGAGAATTTGATTAAAATCAAACTTATCCAATCAATAATAATCCATCTTGTGGAGATCTCCAACTGTTATATACTCTAAATATAGCTTTTAGTGTGTCTAATGGTAATTTTTATCCCAGCATTGCATTAAAGTGCTGCATCTCTTCCATCATTGATGTCAGTTAATTGAGTTATTCACATAGTCATGTGCCTTCTCTGAAGACTAAGGATATTCTTCAGGTTGAGTACATAATATTAATTACATTTAATATCTATACACTGTGTTTTGTGTTGTCTTTTTTTTTTTATCTCTAAAATGCCTTATCAATATCAACCATGAATTCAGAGCATATTAAAGGCAACTGGGACTGAAGATTGACCTTTGGCAATTATGTCTGGAGACTGGAATGACTTCTGAGGAAAGATTATGCACTTAAAGAGGTTGATTTTTATTTTAACCACTGGCAATTCAGTTCATTTCAAGCCCCAAAAATGCAAGTTTTCCTTACTTTTTAGCTTTGAGACCATCATTAGTAAAAGATCAGTATTAGTAGTTACGCTAAAATACTTATTAATGTCTTCCACAGTATTAGGGAGATAAATGTGTAATACTTTACAGCACTAATTTTCCAAATTCTCTAGTGAATATAAATACATAGTATAATTGAGAGGTCAGGTTTTCTGGAACTTGTGTTTTGCAGTCATCAACATGTTTCCAGATATTGTAGTTTCTGAGGTTATGGTCCTCAGGCTTTCAGCAGTAAATTGTCACATTAATTTGGCCAGTGTAAAATGATACCAAATGAAGTTATTCTGCCTACTTATCTCTTCTGTTATTCAACACCAAGCACATGCCTCAAATATTGAAAAGCCAAAACCCACAGGGATTCCTTTGTAGCACCAGGGAAACAAAGTAAAACCATTATTACCATTATGTTATTATAATAGTGCTATTTCAACATTATAATACCTGGATTCACTTTAGTAGGTGTTTTTTTTATGGATCTTGTATTCTATATATAAGAACAGAGAACCCCAGTAAAGCAGAAATGGCCTTCTCAAGATCACCGACTCCTTGAATACAATGTCTTCTGCAAGGCTTCCAATGCACCTTTATTCCCTACCTGCTCCATAAAAGCCAGTGCTTATGTAAATGCATAAGGATAAACAACACTCCACAATACAGTAACATGGGCTACTGGGGATCACTGAAATAGGCTACATTGGGCATGTGCATTGCACTCACATCTTTGGAGTGCCACAGGCCAAAAACTTCTTTCTGCTTACAAATCTCAGTGTCAGAGTAGCAGTCTTTTTCCTCAGAAATATTTCAGGCCTTTTGCTGCCCACAGTTGGTTTTCTCTGCCCTCACATGCCTCTTCAACCAATGCCTCAATTTCTGCAAGTGGCTTTAAAATGAGTTTTTCAGATGTTGAGCTGCCAGAAAACAAGACTTGGTGAGATCACCTGAACATCAGTGGAGCAGATGCCACATCCATCATCGTCACTGGCAGCAAGTTCAGCAGCATTTAATCGGAAATGGGTTAGGCAGGACCATCTTTTACTGGATTAATTGCTTTGTCCTGAGTGGCATCACAGTTTGTTAAAATGCCTACGAGATAGCTTGTACAGAAGCAAAATAATGTGAAACAATTTTTTGTGAAGAATTACATTCATTTACAAAAATGTCCAGTGATGTGAAAAGGGTAAGTTTTGCTGTTTATTCAATGTGGGAAGCCATAACCACTTTTACCGTTCTAATATCTGGAGACTATCACAAACAATGTCTAATCTGTCAAGCTAATATACTCATGCAGGGAATTATGTTACAGATGAAAATTTAATAGAGTTTTCTAGAAAGATAAGACTAAAAAAGAAAAAAAAAAATCTGAGTTACATACAATCCCTGAATGGTTTGGCAGTTGATCTTCCTGTACTGCCTCTGGAGTCAGAACTTAGAGGGTAAGCAATCCTGAGTTAGTTAGCAGGCAAATTTGGTATTTATTATACTATATTTATAAGGAGCTAACTTTTTAAAACCAGTCAGTGCAAATGCTAATGTTGACTGCTTTTCCATTATTTTCTTTTTTGTCAAGTCAAAAGTTTTTAAGGTCAGACCTCAACAGGAAACAAAATGTTGATTTTTGCATTTTCTTTGTCAATAATTACAGAATCAGTTACACTTGTATAAATATTGCTAAAATTTTTAGGTATTACTTTCTTCTATACTGAAAATCCTTAATAGGGAAACATTTTTCAAGGGTTACATGAAACACTGTTTGCCTGGATGCTCATTCTCTCCCAGAAAATTTCAACTCTTACAAGTCTGTGAATCCATGTTCCCCCTCATGTAAATATGGACATGACATTTACTTTTATGTGACTTAGTTTCAAAAGTAGTTAATTCAAATTTAGACAGTGACCGAATGATAATTGCCTTCAACCGAAACGTGCATCTTGAGATTTCAAACTGATGAAGTTCTCACTGAACTGGAAATCCTGTTTTCCAAATTCTATGAGAAGGTCTTTTAAAATACATACAGAAGGTTCCAGAGATTATTCAGTTCTTTCTACCAACTTGAGCAATCAGTGCACTTCCTTAGACATATTAATTTCACATGAAGGTTTTCTTTCCACTTTGCATGTATTTTTCTTCAACATATTAATTTCCTGTTCTTTTTATGTTTGAAAGAGTGGATCAATACAACTCAAAGATGGTTATTCTTGAGCTGATTCCTAGATATTGGTTTTCCCTGTTTACAAGTATTTGTGGGTTTTTTCATTGTCTCCTGGCCTTCTGACATTTATGGTTACATCTTAACAGTGTCCCACAGTGTTCCTCAGTCTTCACTGTCCCCATTCCCCATATCTGCTGTGGTATGATTTCTGTCATATATTTTCAACGGGCAGAAGTTGATAACCTTCACTTTCTCTACAAAATCATTAGCATGGTATGCAAAAAATCAGGCACAATAGCTGCTGCACCAGCTTTACTGAGTCATCTATAGTAAAGACTTCAGACATTTGTCATGTGAAGACCTTTTATAGTATGATGTTGAACTTCAGTGTCCTCTTCTAGGAGAGGCAGTCACTTCTTAAAGGTTTGATATATATTCTAGTAGCTTAGTTAAAACTCTCATAGACATAAGAGAATATCCCAATATCAAATCACAATGTCAAAATAGCAAAATGCATTTGATTCCTCTCACTTCTTTTACGATAGCAAATAAATCAACTAAAGCCATGCATTTGGAATGAGTCCTGTAACAACTACATTTCTGTAGTCTAAATTTTAAGCATTCATAGTATTATCAAACTATTTCTATAAATCTTTCTTGAAACACACATTTTATGAAAGCTCCGATTCAATAACACTCACCAGTGTTAGGCAGCCATCAACCACATGGATATTCCCATCTCCTCTCTCCCTGTCTGGAACTGCTTATGTGAATTAAGAGGTAGAGAAATACTCCCTTTCTTACCCTCAACCTTCCTACAGAACAGCTCCAAACCACAGTCAGAACAAGAATGGAAGAAAACAAGCATATACATTCCAAGAAACCCAATATACAATCTTCATTTGGGATAATTTAGTATTTGAAAAATAGTTTTACAAATATATTAAAGTGAGTTGCAATATGTGTAGGTTATGAGGGGTGTGTGTATACATGTGTTATTTGTAAAATTGCATACCTTATTCTTTTCCTCTACCACCCTGCCCCCCCGCCCCCCACCCTGGCCAGCCACCCATTCGTATTGAAACCTGTTCAGAGATTCCTGTTCATCAATGGGGTGAAAAGAGTTTAGTCACATTTGATGAACCAGCTCCTATCTGAACAATAGCAAGATTTAATCTTTGATTCTCTAGAAGATAGCATGTAAAACAAGCAAAAATACTAACTGTGCAGCCAGCTATGGGAAAATCACAGATCCGAGCTGTTGGCCTTCACCTTCCTTGCTATGGAAACTCGTTTTAACCAACAGCCATTTAAAACTCATTCACAAATATGAAGATAAAGATCACTGTCCTTAGTTCTGAAACAGGTTCTTTTTCATTAATGATGATTTTCTGGGTGTTGAAAATTCTGTAAAGGTACAGAAGCTGCATAAAGCTGTTTAGCAGAGTCATCGTAATGTTCAGCTATGGTCTCTGAAGTGGCACTGAATATGATTGAAGCCTTTTCACATTTGGTGTTTCACGCAGTTAAGCAGCACGCATTGCTGACATCCCCTGAAAGCAACAGATGAATTTCCCAGTGAGAACTGGAGTTTAAATGACCTCTCTGCACAAAACTCTAATCCAGATACCAAGGGCCATATATTAAGCTATTTTATATCATTGTTCATTGATTTTAAGCAGACACCACCCTTACAAGAAGTGGAGACTCAAAACTGATGGTGTAATAAGTCTCACTTACCCTCATCACTTGTGAACTGATTCTTCTATTTTAAAGAAAATTCTCAAGCAGTCACTAAAGGAGAAAAAAAAATCAGCAGCTAAGTTACGGGAAATAGGAACATTCCGTTCATTTTTATAACTACCTTGTGCTGGAATAAAAAATATATCCAAGACAGCTGGAAATAATAAAATCTTACTTTCTTTCAGATTATCTACAGTGTTGAAAACAAGTTAGCTCACATCTGATTAAGTTATACTTCCAAACTTTTTATGCTTTCAGGATCACACTATCTTACTTTTAAAACTTCTGTGACCTCTGTTTTTATTTAGGGAGCTTTTTGCACAGTTGGCTTCCTCGTATTCCTTCCTGAGTGTCAGATGATGGTCAACCCTCAGTCCTATAAAATTGTAATCTCCTTTTAAAACCAACAGTATAAGCAAGGTATGATATTTATTGCTATCACTCTACTTCTGAAAAAAAAAAAAAAAGTCTTGCTTTGAAGAACATGTAGGTAAACAAATTAATTGCTTCAGTCAATATAACAAAAAATTCAAGTTGGAAAAAATATGCAGCCCAGCAGACCCAAAGAACAGTAGAGACAGAGGGTTAGGAAGAGTGCAAGTGCTGATAGAGTTTCTCTGTGTTGCAGGGCACTGCACAGAAACCAGGCTCACATTACTGCTGTGATAGGCTGAGCACACACTTCCCAAATGCACATCCTTGTTCCCTAGGGAAAGACTGCAACTCCACATCTCTGCCTCCTTTCCATAGCTTATTCCCATTCGCTCTGCCCAAGTGACATCCTGCTCTCTTCTCCTTCACTGCCCTTTACTTTTCTTGCTATGGGCTTTTTGCATTTTCCAGAATCAAACCTTTTCTTGTCACTGTTTCATGTACTTTGCCTGTGTGAGGGTCTTTGCCTGCCCCCTCCTGCTCTTCCTCTCTTATCGCTCCACATACCGGCAGTTTTGTGTGTTTTTCCAAATAATCTTTTTCCTCATGATTAATGTTCGTTCACTTGATGAAAATGATTCGACTATTGCCTTTGCTTTCATAATAAAAGTCCATAAGCATGAGGGAATATGATGTGTTTAATTTTGCTTTCTTCCAAATGTCAAGTTGCACTCTGTCTCTACCCATCTGTATGCATTCTTCCTATGTCCTGGGCGTCGGTACATCCCTCTTTCCTTAAAATCACTGTCATGGCAGTTTCTTTCAGAAAGTTCCCTTCTTTCTGTCAGGGAAATAATTTAGGCTAACAAATTCCTCTATTAACAGGATGAATAAAGGAAGTTTCATTATGCTGGAAGATGGTATCAAAAATCATAAATCAGTTCTCTCTGAAGCCAATTACAAAGACAACTGAAATTATGAGCCTGTTGAAGATATGCCAGAGGTTCCCTTCTAGTTTTTGCAGCAAACTACTGGCATCCAGTGTTTCTCCTGATATTTTGGAAGCCATTTAACATGGATTTTCTTCGTTACATTTTTTCATCCTAATAAGAAGAGTAACAGGTAAATTATAAGTTTAGCATATGGCCTCTCAGTTTCAACAATGTAGAATCAATCTACTATATTTAATGCTGCAATCATTTCTTTGACGATAGCTATTCATTTTGCAATATTATCACAACAAATGAAAAGTTTCAGCAGTTGCCAATCTAATTCTTTTGATGTGCGAAGTAATTATTATTGATTTCTTATTTGTAGAGCACTACCAGTGTAGAGTTAATTTCCTTTAGACTAGTAAATTGCTGCTAACAAACTTAAGAAGATAAAACCTTCAGGAGAGGAACTAGAAATTATCTGCTGTGCATAAACCTTCAGGAAAGAGCAGGGAGGTATTGCTTTAACTGAAGTAGGCCTGTCAGTAGGACAAAGAATCAGTACCTGGTTATGTTCCTTCTCCTGATTTGTTTTTTCTCAGGTTTGTTCTTAACATCTGAATATCTTCACAAATATAACTCCTTCTCTAATACCTTATGTATCTATACTAAGCTTTGCAAGTTTTCCCTTGGAAGTCAGCCTTTCAGTTTCCCCAATTATTCTGCTGCTTTCTCGGAGGATTCTTCCTTCTAATATTCTTATGATTTTATGACATTACTGGCTTTACGAATGAGTAAGAATTTCAGGTGAATATTGCTCTGACGAGGAAGAAAACTGCTTTTTATATTACAACTGTAGCTCAGTGGCTCATTCCCTCTAAAAGAAACATCGTGAAGGCAGCAATATAGTTGATGAATACTCTTCTTTTGTTTATCGCTTGTATTTAGTAAGAGAGTTTCCCTTTACCTATCAGCTGAAATAGTTAAAGCTAAAGAAATATTTATTTTTGCCTTTTCAAGAAAGAAGCTAAAATGTGAGATAAATCGAATACAAAATTCTGAGAAATCCCTTAATATAAAAGGCTTTTAAAATATTCCCATATTTGTGTTAATATTTTTAATTTGTAAAATTACTAGCAGGTTTTTAGGACTCACACATCACAAAAATAATGAGGTCCAGGCATTTAAACTGCTTGTAATTCTTTAAACTTGTGCATGTCAATTCCATTGGGAGCTTAGAGCTTTAGAGAATCTGAGGTATTGTAAATATAGTAAATATTTATATATAAATATATATAAAAATATATAGTAAATACCTTATATAAATACTTAGTAAATATCTACTAAGATATCTTTTCCTAAGCATGTGTCTGACATCTTTGAATCTCTGCTTCTGCTCTTTAGGAATTCTTTAATTGCTTCTGTGTGAAAGACCATGATAGAATGCACATTTTTGCAAAATGAAAAAATTTGCTCGGTAAATGCATTTACTTCTCTAAGTAAAGCAACAGCAACAGCCAAGTTTCCTAAAATAACTTGTACTAGTATTTGCGTATTTTGGTACTCCAGCTAACTCACTGTACTATGTGCATATGACTGTCTGAATGTTATCAAATTAACAAGGTGGTCATCTGTTTCAAGACATATGCAAAGCACTTACCCATTGCACAGTCAAGTATTATGCTACTTCATATCCCGATCTCTCAGGCTAAATGACTATGCTCTAACAATCATCAGCAAAACAGTAATAGACAGAATAGTAGTTTAATGAAATGTCCACAAGAACGTACTGTGTTTAATTATAATAAATAATCGACATCTTTGCTTTATTGGTATGGTCCCTCAAGATGATTAAATTGAATAGTAATGGTGAATGCCATTTGCAGTGAGATGTGATCATAACAGTAACAGTGAAAAATGCTTTTGTGTGAGCTTATTGTCAAGTGGCTACTGTGAATTCTGGAAAACATGGGGTTTGACGTGACTATGCAGCAGTCTTCTCCATTTGAGAAGATGGACTCATCATTTTTTACCAAGAAAAAATGTCTCATTTTTCACTCATAATGACATATATTCATTTTTCAATTGTTCTTTTTAGCACACTGCCTGATGCATGCCTTATCAAGATAAGTAATGATTTATACACTATAAAGGTATAACATAAACTAATAAAAACCAAAATTAACCTGGAATTATTGTATTAGCATTCCAGATGCAACATTAGATGTAATATTAGGCAGCACAGCATTAAAATAAGCAAATGAACTAATGGTTCCTCTGTCAGAAGGCGAGTCCCTGTTTGCATGTCAATGGAGTAAACAAATAAATATGGAACTATTTGCCTCCTACAAGGAATTAATGCTCACCTAAATTTTCAAAATCCTATGGGAGTTAGCACTCTCCTACTCACTGAATATTGCAAGAAGAGTCTCATTTATGTGACTGCCTCCATTAGCATCCCTCAAAAACTTACAGTGTCTTTTCCATGAAGATTTTGGCTGCTTGATCACTGCGTATATACATGCAGACTTTTATGATGTGGAAGATGATTTTACAGAATCAGTTACTTGAGTATATGGAAAATATCGTATAGCTTTGGAACATTTTAAAGCACTATCAGACATCTCAAGCTGTCATTCCTGTCTGTCACATGGTTTTGTCTGCAGTCAGCACAGAGTATCTTTGATCTGCTCTATTATAAAATACTGACCTAAGTGCCATTTGACATGCTTTGTGACAGCAGCACGTGTTTTCTTTCAATTTTCAATGGTTATGTCCACAGCGCTGCAGATTCTCCAGTAGTAATATCTTCTGTGAATGCTGCAATAGAATCAGGGCAGCTAAAATACTTGAGGATCCCCTGCTGACTCAGACATCTAACCCAGTTGCCACAACTGGATTGTTGCCATGTGTCCCCTGGGGGAAGGTAACGAGCTGCATGCCTTCCATTCAGCCCCTGCAAGTGCAGAGCCAGCATTTTCCTTTAAACTCCTTTAACTAAGGTTTATGTCTTCATGTTTGTTGCACGCCATCCTATGCCACTAAGCTAGCACAGCTCGGCTGAACTGAATCACATATCTGAGACCTAACTCTACTCTGTATGTTTGCAATTCTTTGAAGCATGATAGCTATGTTGGTGCTTTCAGTCAAGTAATGTACAGGGACATGTGGAATTTATATTCTGTGGGCTTTGGACCTTCCATAGCTGTCTGTGTTGGTAAAAGACTGAATTTAGTGATCCCATGTTTCATTCTAATCCTAGGTGCCTACCCATATAATTGCAAGTTTTTATCTTTTTTTCATGAGCTGCAAAATATCTAGCTTAGTGATATTTACAAGTATGAAAGGGGTATAAATAGGAAAAGGCTTTTCAGTCATGCATCCCAAATGTTTCATTTAAGGAAGGAAAACAGTTACACGCACACTGAAAAGAATGAGCCTATGGGGAATTATAGATGATGCAACAATCCTACATATGAACAGATTGATCAAAGAGTATGTGGAAAATAAAGCAGCTGGTGTAACCTAAGAGTTGCACATATTTCTGGCTGCATTAATAGTTTCTCTGCTGCTATCACTTAGAATTATCATCCAAATAAAAATTCTTTGTGGGTTTGGTTTTTGTTTTGGAGCCTTTTTAGGGAGTCAGTGATATGACAGTTACATTCCTCAGGTGCTAAATCAGAAAGCAAGAAAGAAAAAACTCAGCCCTTTAACTTTGAAAGAAATCATTGAAGAACAGAACACTTTGTATCGGGATTTGCAAGCAGATGCATTTACTTATATGTGATAGAGAGCACTCACCCTCCAGTGGCAGGAAAACAGTAAGTCTGGCATACCTCTGATACTTTAGTGTTTTCTTTTCTGAGATGTTTTCCAAAACCTGGACTTAAAAGGCACGTTGGGAAACAGATATCACAATGTTTTTAAGACCTGAAGTGGCTCACAGTCTTGGAAAACAGTGGCAAGATAAGCTCTAAGGCAGATTTTAAGATCAGAGACTTATTAAGAGACTTTAAGATCAATGCCATAACCACACACACCTTGGGTGAAACTGCCAAATGGCGCATCCAATTTGGAAAAAAACCCAGGGATATTGGTAACCATGGACTGGGCTGATAAGGCTTGCTAGGCTGCTAAGCATTTGAGAACTCATTCAAGGAGTCAGAAAAATCTGCCTTGATGGTGGAATCCCATGTACAAACCTGAAGGCTTTGAAAATTATGAGTTATGTCTCTCAAGGTCATCATATTTTCAAAATTAGACTTCCTACATTCTTTTGTAGGGAAGCTAAATTCTTACTATAACACCTGATTAATAGAGCCAGTGACTGTATCCATCAAAAAGCTATTGTGAAACACTGAAATAGCTGTGACACCTAAACACATGATTGTTTATAATGGCAATGATAATGGTTCATTTTATTTTAAACTATAAAACAGATGATTCCTTGTTGCACAGAAACCAGTGTACTGTCAGGAAAGCAGAGTGTGTTATGATGCTAAACCAGTCAAAATACAAGTAGTATCATGCAGATATTGAAAGCATGTATGTGATATATGTAGCACTTTGCATCAGAGATGAAATGGAGACCTTCAGAGAAAGAAGCACGAGCTTTATATCGGCTTCTGAAATTCTAAGGCTTGACAGTTTAAGAGGGAAACAGTAATTTTCTCTACAGGATGAGCAGAAAAAGGCACTGCAAAATTTTGAATATGTAATATCATAGTCTCCAGCTTTTCCAGTACTACTTCTGTCACTACAAAAGTAAGTCTTCAGCAGTTACTGTCATGAAAGGAATTAAGAGAATGAAATTCACATATGCAGACTTCAGGAACTCCCAGACAATATATGCATTATCTTACAGAATTACAGAATGGTTTAAGATTGGAAAGGATTTCTGGAGATCATCTAGTCCAATCCCCTTGTTTAAGGCAGGTTCAGCTATAGCAGATTTCTCAGGGCTGGATCCAGCTGGATTTTGAGCATCTCCAAGGACGTACTTGCCATAAGCTCTGGCTTTTCTAACCCCATCTCTGTGTGCTCAGAGACAGTCTTCATACACTCCTGGGCCACCTGTCCCTGCTTCTGCCTCTGGTACAGTTTTTTTTCTATGGTTGAATTTAGTCAAAAGCAACCTGTTCCTCCATGGACATCTTCAACCGCCTTTGCTTCACTTCCTGCATGTGGGGATAGACCATTGTTGAGCTTGGAGGAGGCTGATCCTTAAAGATCAACCAGCTTTGCCGGACCCCTCGTTGCTCCATAACTGTATCCCGTGGGACTCTTCCAAAGAGGTATCTGAACAGGTTGAAGTTGGCTCTCTGAAAGTCCAGAGTAGTGATCCTGCTATTTGCCTTCTTGCCTTGTCTCAAGATCCTGGATTCTAGCATTCCATGGTCACTGCAGCCAAGGTTGACCCCAGCTTTAATATTCCTGACTATCTCTTTCTTCTCTGTAGGTATGAGGTCCAGCAGAGTATTTCCCTTTCATTGACTCCATGGTCACTGCTGTGAGGAAGTTGTCATCAATACACTATGGAAAACTCCTGGATTGCATGAGCCCAGCTGCCTTGCTCTACCAGCAGATATCAGAGTGGTTCAAGTCCCCTGTAAGGACCAGAAAATGCAGATATAAGGCTTTCCAGTTGTCTGAAGCAAGCCTCATCAAATTCTTCTTTCTGATCAGGAGGTCTGTATCAGACACCCACCACAACATTGTCCATGTTGATCTGCTCTCTAGTCTTAACCCATAAATTCTTGGCTGGTTTGTCATCCAAAGAAAAGCTCCTCACAGAACCCACTGCTCTCTCACATAAAGGGCAACTCCCTGCTATTACATCTCGGGCCTGTCCTTCCTGAAAACCCTTAACCTGTCTACTGCAGCTCTCCAGTTGACCTACTCAACCACCTCTCCGCTACTCGTGTTTACTGCAAGACCCAGTGACATCACAGCACTGCAACTGTGTATAGACCTCTAATTTTTCCTCTGCAGTTGCAAAGGATCAATTTTCAACACAGAAATGCTCTCAAGGTCATAGAGTAGGAAAGATAGTGCTAGCAAACATCTCTGACCTAGTTTCATCACTGAACCGGGAGAAATCACAGAATGGTTAGAATTCAGAAAGTTAGAGATTAGTTTGCCTTCGTTTTTTTCTGTTTGTTTTAATGTTTGCAGAAATAGACTTGGGTCCAAACTATTAACCTCAATCAATGTCCTAAAAAGACAGCATTTCACTGAGAGAAGAAACCAAGTTTAAAAAATGAAATTACATGCTTTAACTAACATTTTTCAAGAAATGTTTCATTTCTGTAATAAAACAGAAGAATCTTGGCAATTAAAAAAAACTGTGACACATTAATTAAAAGCATTTTAGACTGTCAAAAGATGACAGTATTTCCAAGAAAAATCATATCAATTTTTTTCTCTTTACAACAAATGTAATTCACACAATATGATCCTTGAGACAGAACTTACTTTCAACTCCCTTTCTCCAAACCAAAATAAGAGAAAAATAGCTCTTGTATATTTTTATTCCAGAGAAAAGGACAATTCAGAAACTCCATCTCTTTCTTAGAAATCTGCCAAAGAGATGTGTTCAAAAATATGTTCTGTTCCTAGTATGTGAGTGTTTATTGGCAGGTCAAGGCCATTGTGACAATGGAACTCAAGCTGCTTACTGATTCAATGTTAATCTTTTGGTCCATTTATCACCCAGGGAAAAAAAGGCAAGAGATGGATTTATTTTTATTTTTTCCCCTCAGACTAGTCAATTTCATGGTGATAGACCAGTACTGGGTTTATTACAGTGACAATCATAGAGTCCAACTGAGATAAAGTTCAAATATCCCTTTGACCTGATGCATTTATGTTGAAATGAAAGCTTTCTTCAACAGTCAAACTGGAAGCCAGGGTTAAAATTTATAAAAGCTGATTGGGGTACATTTGTTCTCAATGGTAGATCAGACATCCCAAAGCTACTGGAAATCAGATTAGTACTAAAACTCAAACAGTGCAGTGCCGAACTGTAAAGCAGCATGGCAGTGATTCAGATGTCTCACCATGGGAGTCAATAGTTCCGTATAGTACTGCAACACACAGCTATATAGTTCAGTCATACAGGTTCTCTCCTGAATATCGCTAACTGGCACTCCATTGCCTCTGTTTGGTGTCTTCATAGTCTTGTGCCTGTTGCTGAAAGAAAGAAAATTGTGTAAGATGATGCTGAGGCACACAATAATCACTATTCTGTTGTTCTGTAATTTTATAGATGTATCATTAAATGAAAAAATCTTGTAAGTATGAGCAAAAATGTTTCACAGAATGTTATTCGTGATCCACATTCCAATTCTGTCACCCCTGTCATTTGCTTCTACACAAGGCCAAAAACTTTTTTCACAGTCAAGCATCTTTCTCTTTGATCGTACTTATTTTCCTGTTGTTTTGTGAACATCTGATTTCACTGGAAATGCGCTTAGAGCTCAGGTAACATTTTCATATTGTTTTTTCTAATTCTTCTGATAGATAGATCTGAAAGATAAAATCATCTTTCCTTAAACCATCCCTCATTAATATCCTGTAAAAATCTTAGCTTTTGTTGCCTGCAAATTACTTTCTCAGACACATTACAGTATCACTTCAACAACTGAGATTAAAGCTGTGTGAATATTGAACTAGTGGCAAAGCACAAGTGTTTAGTCAGCTTGGCTTAAGATTCTGCTCCAAGATTACAAGTGAGAAGTACAGTGATTGTCATTTCAACTATGTTGTGAGGCTAGTAAGAATTGTGAAGAAGCCTTTTGTGATATAAGTGTGCGACTAGAACCTGAGACCCTGATTTAGAAAACCAACCTCAACTTCCTATTGTTACTGCTGTTGAAATTAATTGACCATATCTATGATCCACTACATCCAGGTCATATGTGCTAATCCACAGTATAGATATAACCTCTGACTGGTAAATTCAACCAAGATTAAAGAAAACAAACAAAAAAAGAAATACCTTCAAAGCTCAACCCTTTTGTGTATTACATGCATCACAGCAAATGTTTGTACTTTAAATGCAAATGAAAAATGCGTAGAAAATTTTAAAGATAAATCTCTTGATTAACTAGCATTCATTTCTGCATTAAAATATCACCACAAAAGACAGAGAGAAGAATTTTTTTAATGAACTGGACAGATAATAGAGTCATTTTTTTAAATGGTGAGTTCCTTCATTCCCACAAGCGATATAATCATCAGGTTGTTTCAGATATTGTACTTATTTCATACACACAAATGAAAAGTATATTGCTCATTTGGATGCTTTGTGTCTCCTCAGATAATGACATCATTGTGGAACCAATTCACTCTGTGAGATAGATAAAAAATTTAGTGTTACTTACCTTTGTCACCTAGGATTCCTAACTTCACAATAGTTCTGACTGGTTTATTCCATGGCTGAGTGAAAAATTATAATCCAAATATGCTTTATGGAAGTGTATGCAAAACAAATTTGTATTATAATGAGTGCTAAAAATGAGATTTTAAAAATATCTTTCAGATCTAAACTTTATACATTCACAGAACTACACTTTACAGAAGTTGTTCTATCATATTTTTTAATGCACTCAGTGTAGGAGAGCTACACGAATTTGATTTTCACAATTTTATTACCAACTCATTTCTTATATAGGAGCTAGAACAAAACCAAGCAGTTTTTTCCTTTATCTTTACACTTCTTGTGCTGCAGGTTAGAGTGGAGAAACATGTGGCAAGAACATTTGTCTCCCATACTTGCCATTTGACTGAGCTTGAATCAGAGGTATAGCATCCTCTGTCAAAAGCAGGAGGTCTACTGTTTGATCTTTTACTCCATAAAATACTAGAAGAATCTATGGCTTTTAGACATCTAAAAGCAAAGTCTCTACTGATTACAGAAAGACTGTACATTTCATACCCAGTCTTACTGAAGTTTTCTACTTATACCTGTTTTTCACTAAAACAGGATGGCTTTTCATCTGTTTTCTCTTGTTTTTCTAATAATGAACTTCAGATGATTTCAGTGCTAATTACTGCTGTAAGAGTGGATCACAACTATAACATTTAGAAACAGATAAATTACCCCAGTTGTCAGCTACTTTATCTCCCTTTTACTATAGGATCATATCTTATTCGTATGTTTGATAAATGCTGTCTGGTGAAGGTTATCATGCAAAAACAATAATGCATAAGAATGTGTTACCATCATGAAATAAAACTGGATTCTTTCAGAAAGGTCATTCCAACTCATACATATAGACATTAGGCATACAGTAACTAGAATGTGAGACTAAGTAAACAAATTAATTCAATAATTTCTTTCAAACTCCCATCATCATATCATTGACTTTCATATATTTAACTCCATCTGTACAGCTCATCTGGGTTCTTGGAGTCTTCAGACTCTCCTATGTATACATTTGACATGTGAGGAGCCTTTAGAGGATGGTCTCTTGGAGCTAGCAGAACTTGCTGGGATGCCTCATGTGAACGAAACACTTTTGGTGAACATTCCTCACACAAAAGATTTCTTGATACAAGTCATTTTTATTAATGTTCCAGCACGTGATAATTTTTTGTGCCTGAAAGAGGGACTTTGGTGTTACTTTATATCATGGAGCCTAGTAGTTTTTGAACATACATTGGGAGACAGCTCTGAAACAGAGCAGCCAGAATGTTGATAATCCTAGCTCCCAGTCCTGAAGTTTGCTGTTTTCTTAGTGTGGAATTGGGATCCATGGCATTAATGGGAGTTTTCTCCAGTCTTGGGAGGCACAAAAACTATCTCTGAGTTAAAGGCATGAAATTTGTGGATATCCACAGCTTCTGCACTCCCAAATTGCCTGTACAGAAAGCAAAATGGCTCAGAAGCTGGGTCCAAACCAGAGTATTTCTGAGCAATTTATTCACTAAAAATATTTTTTTTTCAGACTTTCTTTTCTGAGACAGAAACACTAATTTATTTAATTAAACACAGTGGGAAACAAAATAGGAAATAGGTCCATCGGAAGGGTCATCCTTATATCATCTATTTTCTAGGTAGTATGAATGTCATCTAGAAAAGGGTTTTTATATTCTATTCATCCAGTACAGATTTGTGTTTGTGATATTTGCTAAACAATTGTTAAACTCACTTACCTTAACTATTGAGTGTTCTCTTACATAGATTTTCTATGCAATATTAAAGATACCTTCTAGAGGGTTAAAATGACACTATTTTCTCATTTTTGCATAATGCAGATGTCTTCATTACTAAGGGAAAAACACTTAATCCTTGGTCTTGTGACAGTAATGCCCGAAATAGACAATTTCACTGCTGGATACATAGGATTAATGAGTTTATCAAAGATGTAATTTCCTCTGAATTGTATGTTAACTGGATAAACCATAAAAGGCACTTCTGAAATGATCTCTGACTGTTACCATGTTAGCACTTAACATGCTTTATTACTGGTGGATGTAGTCATTCTCTACAATCAAAACAATTTCTATTAAAATATATTTCTAATCTTACGTAATTTTTTTTCCTAAATAAAATGCAGCACATTTAATTTTTCTTTACTTTTCAGTAAGGTGTTCACTTACTTTTCTTTCCACCACTACTGTATTTCCATCACCTCTGATCTTTTGGCTTTTACAGGCACATCACTGTGACGAAATCTAGTAATCTGTGGTTTTTCTCCCTCTAAAAACAGGTAGTTCTCATTCTTGGTTTTGCAGTGACTGTACGTATATTTCCAGTACTCACGTGCATAACATGCCCCAGATTTAACTTTCCTGGCTATTGGTGCCACAGTAGCCATGTCTATGTTCCCCATGTCTTACCTAGGGACAGTACAGAAACAAAATCATCCAGTCCTGTCATACTGTTCAAAGAAGTAATGCAAATTGATATAGGATTACTTTTTTTTCCTCCATTGATGCAGTAATTCTGCTTTCATGGTGGGTATATAATGAATTTATGCCTAAAAAGTATTTAGGCTGTTTCTCTTTTTTTTGAGATTGTTTGATCTTCTTACTCTGCAGCTATCTATAACACCTGACTCAGAAAAATGTAAAAAGGGACTGAACTGCCTTCTTATGCCAGTCTTTCTGTAACTGCAGCCCATAACCAAGCTGCCAGACTCATCTGCCCAAGTTGCCCAGACAGACTAATGAGGTCTTCTCTCATCTGAAAGGTCTTGTTCCTACATGATATGTTCATTCTCCTTGCGGATAGGTACAAGCTCATCAAAGGTTACAACAGAAAGGAAGTTTACATTCTTCTGTCGTGCTGGAAAAGATTTCCTGGTAACTTTGTCAGAACTGCCCTCAATATCTTATTGCAGAAACTCAGAGGTTTTTGTGAGAAAAAGCACAGAATGAGAAAACATATGAGAAAGACAATACTTCAAAATGCAAGTCCAAAATTCTTACTGGTCATCATAGGTCTTACATGAAACCCACCTGCTAGGGCTTCAGTATGATGTGATCCAAGGTCTGGTTTTGATACAAAACAGCTCCATAAACCTAACTTTGATTTCTGAGAATACTCCTAAGCTGAGAAAAAGCTGGGAAAATATGTAGACAAGAGCCATGCACAATAAGAAAGGCTGAGGTGAGATTGTGGATATGGTGAGTTAGCCACAAACAGACTGAGGGGGAAAATCATGGATTCAGAAGACCACAGCTCATCAACTGAGGATCACTCTCCTGTAAACAGCACAGGAAAGTGATCCCTGTCCCCCTGGAAGTGGTTGCATGGCAGGCAAAATATCACTGGTGTCTCATCAGTAGCAGTGAGCATATTAATACTTATTTTTGTCTTACATTAATGATAACTATTCTGTGCATTAGCCAATAAAGAATTGCTTTGTGCATTTAAACTCTGTATATCCAGCTTACAAAGTATCTTTGCAAATAGTAAAAAGTGCCTGAATATGGTAACCCAGAGAGGAAGAGTTACATGCCCACTTGAATCTGTAAGAATATCCTTCAGGATCACAGGAGAGATGGCTTTATCACAGGCAGCGTTCCTGGCTTCCCTGCAGGAAAAAGTGGTTGAAGTATCTATAAAAATGAAATAGACATAACAAGCATGTGAGGCTATAGAATGCCTTATTAATAAATTAGTAGATGAATCTTGTGTAGGTGTAAAAAAAATATCTGTTTTTCTACCTATCATTGTGTTGGTTCCAAGTGTTTTCTGACTCACATGGCAAGTGTTGGTATACTCCATCCTAGACACAGGAGATTTCTCCTTTCCATTGCCTGATCATGCTCTTCTACAAAACCCATTTCCTTTCGACTGTATAATGTCACATCCTTTTCAACATTTTCTGTCATGTAGCAAGAGATTCATACCACTCTTTGGCAAGAATCTATTCAATTTTGAAAACTAGTCTCCCAATCACACCAGTAATCATGCATCTACTATGTCTAAAGAATGCCTTGAGGATCAGCATTTCAGCACACAGGCACCTTTCATGCTAGAGTCTCAGCCTCGAAGAATATCTGAGTGGACCTACTGTCTACAGTTCGGAAGAAATAACAAATACACACAAAAAGATCTGGGTCTAGACAGTTTCAGCTGCTTGACATCAGAAGATCTTATGTCCTCACTGTCAGAAAATTAATGGATTTAATTTGCTCATGTTTGTACAGAAAGCCTAAGGATTCAGAAGGAATCACAAAGTTAATAAGAATTAATAAAATTAGCCCCATCCTCATCATCACTGTTCTGCTCAAATTGTCTAGCTTTGTCAGTTACTTAGATCCAACATAATTTCAGTTTCACTATTAGTTGGCTGAGTCTCATTTAAGAAAGCTGCTTCACTGAAGCTAAAACCAAAACAGTAATAAAACTGTAGTGAACTGGAAAAGAGTGATTTCCTTTAGAAACTCAAGTGCACAGTGTTCTGAACTATGTGATTTCTAAAGAATTTCCTGTTAGGGAACATTCTGGAGCAAAGTGAAGGAAAATCTGCGTCTCCACTCTTCACTTGATAATACCAGACTTGGAGAGGAAGAAAGATCTTGAGTGATACTGAAATCTTTTTTGGTTGTTTTGGGTTAGTTTTGGTTTGGTTTTTTTTAAAACAACAACAACAACCAAACAAACCAAAAACCCCACAAACAACACATTAAAGAAAGTTTTGATCTCATTTGTAATGATTTCATTTAGAAATCAGACTTGTAAAAGTATCAGAGGTCTGCAACAGAGTGGACCCTGCTTGCCCAAGCCTGATTCCCTAGTAAAAGCAAAACATCGAAATATTGGAGCGTTACTGAAGATAGTGATGCAACTACACTAAACTGTTGACGCAGAAGGCTTGGACACAACTTATATGACCAATGTGATCAAGTTAGTGCCACTTTATTGAAAGACTTACAGCAATTTATACTCTCTGCAAAAGATACACAAGCTACGTAGGCTTTGTTTTGTAAAAGGTGGGAGGTTAAAGCTACTCCTTCACACGCTTCCACTTCCCTTATGATTGGTCCCGGTGTGATGCCCACACACTGCTCCCCCCTTGTGCAGGCATCCTGTTTTTTCTCATCTTTCTGTCCAGCTCTCTTATCTCTTTATGAACACACAGTTTCTTTATCTCCCTTGGCCTTGCACATGTCCTTCACAACACCTGCAGCTTGTTAGGGCTGCGGCCTGTTATTACAACCAAGTTATTCAGTCTGGATTGCTCATAATATGCCCATTTTCTTCCAGCTACTCCACACTAAACTACCATTAATTTTGCAACTGCTGTTTAAAAATATCTTAACACTACACTGCATCTTACTACTTCAAATCTATTTCTAGAAAATTGAAATAAAATAAATATCTATGCTTGCAAAAAAACAATAAGGACAAACATATTCAATATGCCCCACTTGCCACACCTTTTCTGAAAAGCAGCCAGCAACCCCAAAGGTATAATAGTTTGCTTTATTGTGAACAATACTGTAAAATGCTGTGTTTATATAGACTATATATAATCAACAAACATTTTCTTACTGTTTTGCAATTTCTCACATTTCTGTGAGAAATGAACCAATAAGGGATTCTGCAAAACATTCCTGATAACTACCTCATATCAGCCAGCTAGTTAAAGGCTGTATTTCACAATAACGTGTAAGAGATTTGGATTTACTTTCCCCATGTGAACTCATTTTATGGGGCAGATAACAACAGGGGAAGCTGTAGAAGAAAAACTTTGAATACATTCCCTAGGATCTACCATCTCCCTGATGGATTGTGCCTTTATTAAGGTTTTTCAGCAACTGAGAGAGAAGTTGTATCATGAGTTACAGGAGTTAGGACCAAAGACCCTACTGTAACAAAAACTAGTCATCATTTTTCTGGGTCTCTTTAGTGATATCTTCCTTAAAAGTTATATCTTTTTATATGCCTTTTATGCTCCTGTCTGTGTCATAACTTATGTCCTTCCTACCACAGGGAAGCATGCATCTGCTGATTCCACCTGTAAAACACACAGTCATTCCTGGTAGCCTAGTGATTCCTCTATATTTTCATCCTGAGATACGACACCTGAAGATGTATTTGCAGATATTTTAGAGATAAATGTTGGATTGTATATATACTAAACACATTTACCTGGCCTTCTAATACCATCTGAAGAATATCTTTCCACCATACCCTACCATCATTATTCAGCTCTGCTTATTGCTGTGACACTTTCAATAACTCTATTTACTTTTGCATTTGGGCTTTATTGGTGATAACGGCCAATTAATTCAAGATTATTTTTTTTTTCCTAATTGTCCACAGAAGCCTAAATTGTGACTCCCTTCTCCAAATGTTTTCCAGAGTTGCTGTCATCCAGTCGTACAATTCTACCAACCCTTACCATTAAGGGTGTTTCAAAAAATAACCGATCAGTTGTAGTAGGACTGAAGGGGTAGATTTTTACATGTCTCTCTGTAGATTCCAGACTGCAAGTGTGAATTTAACTGTAACCCCAGATGTGCAAAGGTGCCCATTCCAGGTCAATGTATTACTTAAAGGATAACCTGGACCCTCTGAGTGGCAAAGCATGTGGCTCACTACAAGGTGAGCCAGGCTACAGAAAGTGATCTGATCTGCATGCTGTTCCACAAGGCCAACTATTATCTAGTCTGGTGGTTGTTGCAGTTTGTAAAGTCTAAAATACTGAACAAGATTACTTTGAAGTATGTTCTTGTTACAGTATCAGACCTGATATAGATTTAAGGATGTAATTTTTATTTAGGTCTGAAAAAATAGTGAAAGAGAACAGAATAATGATGGAAAAAGATGAAAGTAGATTTTGCTGTCTTTGGCACAATCTGAAATACAGGTGCTTTTTAAAAAAAGTTATGATACGTTTTTCAAAGAATCTAAGTACACAGAAGTTATCACTCATATTATTTATGCAAAGTAACTGTCTAACTTCATAATAATGACTAAAAATGCCTATACGTATTTTGCCAAATTAGCTATAGAAACTCTAACTTCTGTTTTAGCTTCTGAGGTTAGGATTATTTTCTAGCAGTATACTAAAAATTAAAAGTAAGAGTGGTTAAAGCTAAGAGATTAACTGTTTTCAGTGTGGGGAAGCTGTTATCTTCAGCTTTCTTAATGTGACAGAAGAGGAAAAAAAAAGCCACTCTCTTCACAGATGGCTCATTATTAATTCTTTGGAATCTGCCTGGGAGTAGAGTTACCTTCCTCAAAAACACTGGAATGGCTCTGCATAATCTTTACCTCCCACTCCTTAGCTATTTAGAACTAAACCCTTCTGAAAAAGAGACATGAATGAACATCTGTTTCACAAGAGTGTTTAACATAGCAGCAGGGAAAAAAATACATTGACAGTATCTAGCTTATAACACTTGGCAACTGACAAATACCTACAATGTGGAAGTATCACTCCAAAAATCATTACACCAGTTTAATTGTAATGTTTAAACTCTCAGGACAAGAAAACTTCTGTACAGAGCCCCAGTGAGTTCTGTTAAGGCAATTTTTGTTTGTTTGACTTTGTTAGTGCAGTCTCCATCATCCATTTTCCAGATGTTCCATCCGTGAAAAAGTCTTTTTCTAGTGTACAAAATGTTGTTTTAAGGACTTGTTTCTAAAATGTTTCTTGCCATTTTCCACATTCCTTTTGACATATAATGATATTGCTTAACATTATTTGTCATCTTCTCTTGGAATTTTACACTTATCAAATTCATTGAAATCAACAACATCTAGAAGAAAACTTACTTGTTTCATGTAATTATGTTGACAGAATGGTTGAAGTTGTAAGTGACCTCCAAAGGTCATCTGGTCTAACCCATCTGCTCAATCAGGGCCACCTAAAGCTAGTCACTTAGGACCGTGTCCAGATGGCTTCTGAACATCTTCAAGGAATAAAACTCCACAACCTCTCTGGGCAACCTGTGCTAGTGGTCTGTAAGGTCACCCTTACAATGAAACAGTGTTTCATGGTGTTCAGACAGGACCCTCCTGTGTTTCAGTTTGTGTCCATTGCCTCTGGTCCTGCCACTGGGAACCACTGAAAAGAGCCTGGTTCCTTCTTCTTACACCCTCTCTTCAGGTATTTATACACATTGATAAGATCCTTCCTGAGCCTTTTCTTCTGTAGGCTAAACAGTCACAGCTCTCTCACCCTTTCCACATATATGTGGTGCTCCAGTCCCTTAATCATCTTCATCATCTTTTGTTGGACTCTCTCTAGTATGCCCATTTCTTTCTCAGCTCTGAGGAACACAGAACTGTACAGAGTACCACAGATGTGACCCCATGGGTGCTGAACAGAGGGAAGAATCATCCCTCAACCTGCTGGAAATAATTCTAATGCAGCCCAGGACACCATTATCTCTCTTTGCTGTAAAGGGACATTACTAACTCATGTTCAATTTGTTGTCCACCAGGATCCCCTGGTCCTTTTTCTGCAAAGCAGCTTTCCAGCTGGACATTTCCCACAACATACTGGTGCATGGGGTTGTTCCTTACAGGGGCAGGACTTTGCACTTCCCCTTGTTGAACTGCCTAAGTCTTATTTTGTTGATTTTCTGTTCCTTTTCTTTCACATCATTCCAGGCCCTTTGCTCATCAACCCTGTTCATTACTCCCTCATGGGGCTGCTGGTAACTCTCTCCTTCTTCCATTATTCATAGTTGAAAGCTCCCCTTACCCCCCTTACCATATCCGTCATCCTACTGGCAAAGATACCTTTGCCCTCCTTAGCCAGGTGGATCTGATCTCTTCCAAGAACACACAGATGCTCAAACAGGCACCCATGGCCATAGAAACCAAATCTCGATTGTCAACACCTGCTCCACAACCAACTGTTGATATGCAGTATGAGTGCTTTTCTTCTTATACCCTTTCCCCTCACCAGCAGGACTGAAGGGAGCACCAGCTGGACCCCTGTGCCCATGACTATCATCCCCAGACCTCTGTAGCTACTTTTGATACTCCCTGGGTATTCCCTGGCAGTATCATTAGTGCCCACATGGAAGAACAGCAGAGGGTAATAGCCAAAGGGGTGGTCTCTCAACAGCATCCTGGACCCAGGCTGCCAGCAAGTATCAAACTTTTCTAGAAGACAGGCCATGTCAGTAGAGGGGGAGCAGCAGGTAGTTTTTCATTGCTATCACTCACCACATCCTCCTGGTGATATTTCATGGGTCATAGTTAGTTGTCCAAGATGCTTTACTTGAAAGGACAAAGCTTCTCCCCAGCTTTGAGGGCAATGAATTTGAAGGGCATCTCTCCCAGCCTCAGGTAAAGGCTGCAGGTACTCCCTCCAGCCTAGAACCTGGAAGGCTGCAGCAGCCATCAGAAGCTCTGTCGTAGTCAAAGCCTCTGCCTTGGCAGGGGCAGCTGCTCCATCACCCACTTGGAAAGTTGCCCTGTGGCACAGCACCACTGTGCCTGAGGCTGTTCAAGCTGGTTTGAACACAGACAGGACGCCTTCTGCACACCCTGCTGTATGTGTTAGCTGTACTTTGGACCTGGCTTTTATATAGATCCGTACCTAGCACCAGCTGCAAGGATGCTTAACCCTCCCTAATCAGGGGGAGCTGCAACAAAGGCCTGAGGTACGCTGGGTCAAGGGTAGCTGACATTCTTGCTAGAAGCTGATAGACCTTCTTGATGCCATACAGGGCATACAAAGCTACAGGCTAAAAAAACGAAGGAAAAAAGTGCCCTGAACTCTCTAAAGAAAAGCCTAGAATTGAGTTAGTTCTAGATAAATCTTTATTAGTGCAAATTAGGGATAACAATTGCCTCTTTCATATGAACAGAATTTTTAAAGCACAAAAATCTGTCTCTATGGGAAAAGATTTTAGTTTACAGCATCTCTGAGGAAAAGATTTTAAATTATTTAGAAATCTTTTTGTCCTTATGTACTATTCAGATCATTCCAAGTTCTTACAGTGAGGTCTATTTTGGAGCCACTGGAAAGACTCTGTATCTGAGTGAATATAGTGGAAGCAGACTGGGATAAGCTTTAAACATCAGTCTCTTCCAGTCATGCTCTGAGTAGAATGTTGGTATTTGTTCTGTAATACAACAAGGATGAAAAACTCAATGTATGTTTTCATAGACTAGCATTAGGTTGTATTTGGACAAAATGCAGTAAAATCATGCTATTTTAACTTCTGGGACAATTTTGAAGGGTCTGTTTCTCCACTGCTGACAAAATAGTTGCATAGTTTGTTATAAAGATTCATGATTCAAAGCTATCTTTCTCTTTAACATTTTACATGATGCCTGGTGTGTTGCATTCTTCTTCATTTATGTTCCAGTCGCAGTATTCAAGTGTGTCATTGATCAACAGACACAACAGTATTACTGCAGCTAAAGGGATGGCAGAGATACAGAGATTTCTTGCACCTTTAGGTAAGAGCCAGGAAAGGCTAAGAGCCAGCATGCTCGAGAGTCAGCTGCCAGAAAAGAAACAGCACTGGCAAGAATTCTCAGAGTTCTGATTCATTCATTTGGTCTGATGGCAGCTTTCCAGGCAGCTGCTTTATTTAACCTCTCTAGGTGAAGTTTGGCTAAGCGCAGGTGAAAGGTACATGCTGAGGCTTCACAAGAAACCGGTCTGTTTTGCTCTTTCTGTACCAGCTGAAAGAGGGTAGTTGTAGCTCCACAAAGAATGACCTGCAATAGTGTTTACTATATTGTGTTGAGTGCTTTACAAACACAGAAAAGATAGACCAGCTGATACAGCAATACTCTTATGGGCTTCCATCCTACATCCCATAATTTTAACAAGTGACCTTTCCCTAGCCGTAAAAATGGAAGTGTCTACAAGTGGTACACCTTGTCTTAGAGGGGAGAGAAAGTGAAGTTCTTTAACAAGGCAAGAAGTATGTGACATGTGATTATTAAGAAAACACAAATCTGAGACAAAATACTTACCTGGTATAAAATGGCAGAGCTGCAGAAACGTCAGAATTTTTCTGTCAATTTATACAGTTAGGTCCAGATACCTAAATAAAACCAAGACTTTTTGGCAATATTTTAGAAGGTGTGATATAAACGAAATTAAATGACTGAATTAGTGTGCTAGTGTCTCTGTTGACAGTTTTTGGCTGGCACATATCTCACAGAATAAAGCTTGTCCAAAGAAAACCTCTGTGGTTTAGCCCTTATGACCTCACAGCTCGAGGAGCAGTCATAGCCTCATCAAAGCACCACGTCAAATATAATGAAGTCTTACTGGTGTAAAGTATATCTATTCTGGAGCTAACCATGAAAGAAAGCAGCAGATAGGGAATCTAAAGCAAATTCCAAGCCATATTATTATTGACTTAACAATATGCTTTTCAGAAGTTAATAAAAGTTTTGTTTTGTTTTGTTTAAATGGTGTTATCAAAGTTTTCTTGAAAATCTGTAGTACTTCTTATAGTAGAAAAGAACTATGCATATGTGGCATGTGTGATCAATAGCTTTTTCATGATGACACTGAAGAGCCTTCCAAGGATAAAAGCTGGATTTTTCTATTCAGCTTAATGACAGAATAAACACTATTAAATTCTGCTTTGCCTTTAAATGCACAGACACACACACAAAATCAGTTTTGTTCCAAAGAGAGTTAGAAAGACAATATTCTCTTCCTTCTGTGAGAGCACGTTATCGTGGTTGTGCTATAAAATCAGACCTATGGGAATTAACAAATAAGTGGAGATATGAAAAGAAACACTTAGATAAGATATATTTATTCATTACCTTATCTGTATGTGGTATTGCTATGTTCCATTGGAACTTAACTGTCAGAGGATATCTTTTCATTCAGATCATTGCTATTTGCCTCCCTTTTACTTAAAGAGATACGCTGCTACCATTTTCTTTGCACTTTCCTTAGTAAATGTCTTCTTCTATCTGTAAAAAACAAAGAATGAAAGCAATTCCAGATCTTAGGACATGACACAGTACAGTTTTTAACTTGCTATTTAATTTGTTTTAGTTTAAGATACATTTTTTTTAATAGACTGAGACCGAATTTAGTAATGTTAACAAAGATTTTCACGAGGACCGGGGGATACAGTATTGATACACCTGAGAAAACTATACTGATTTAGATGGGCGTTAAATCTTTTTCTGATTTTTTTAAACTTCCATGACTTTCATCCAAAGTTCTAGTACAAGTGACAATTCAGTGCATGCCAGGTGAGAATGCCTTGATTAGATCATTTGACATTTATATCAGTGTGTGGGTGTATAGAGTGTCCATGCTCAGACGGTGGCAGCAGGGGCGGCAGGGGTGGCCTCTGGGAGGAGACGACAGAGGCTGCCATGTGGAGACCCTCACACTGGAACAGCTGGATTTTCATGGAGGAACTGCAGCCAGTAGAGAGCCCAGGCTGTAGCAGGGGTGTGAGAGAGGAGCAGCAGAGGGAAACTTCTGTGTACTGAATGTAACCCTGGGGCAGCGAGGAGAGGCAGGGAGAGTGAAGGAGTGAGGTCGGGCAGGGAAAGGGGAGAAGGTGTTGCTTTAATGTCTCTCTTTCTCGCTACCCAAATCTATTTTAATTGGCAATAAATGAAGTTAATTTTCTCCAAGTCTAATTTATTTTGTGCATGACAGTACCTTCTAAGCAAACTCCATGTCTTCATCTGGACCCATGAACTTTCTTATCCTATGTTCTCCCCTTGTCCTGATAAAAAAGGGGAGGGAGGGAGCAGCTGGGTGGGCATTTGACAGTTTGCTAAGGTTACCCCATGCAAACCTCCAGCAATCAAAGATACTAACTATGGAGTTTAGGCTCACATTTAATACCATAATCCCCCTAGAGATGCTACTTAGGTATCTTACAGTTACATTCTTTTTTAAAAACTTCTGATCTGTTTCAGCTTCACTGATTTTGCAAAAGCAGTTGACATTCAGAGCAGAAACCTTCTAACAGAAACTAAGCCCTGCAGATTTTCAACTGTGAATTTTGTGGCCCATGCTAACCGTACTGAACACCTCATTGGCCTTGGAATCACAGAGATGGTGTCTTAAGAAAGGGAGCTTAAAAATGATCTGAATGCAAGTTCTATATTATATGATTATGAGCTGATAGCAAGCCTGCATTGCCTATATACGGATGCCAGAGGTCTCTAAAACAACTAATTTAACATCTTAGGAAGCTTTAATACAATGCATAGTACTGAATTACATTGTACTAATATACCCATACAACCTGTATTTCCTACGTGTTATATTAACTAGAAGCTTTAACTGAGACCTTAGTCTAAAGGAACTTGATTTATTCTTCAGTTGGCCCTGGACAAAATAAAAGAGCAATTCGTTTAGACAGAAACTGTGAAGAGAGGCTGAGGGACAGGGCCTGGTTCAGCTTGGGGCAGAGACAACTTGGGCTGACAGCAGCCCCAGTTCACCTACTGGCAGATCACTATGCTGTATGTCATCAGCTTACTGAAAAAAAACCATAAATCCTTTGAGAAATATGTGCCGTGTATTTTGGCTCCTCTGGAGCTAACACTTCAGTACATTTCCAAATGTATCAACCAACCACTTCAGAGTTGTAGTAGAATTTCCAGTTGGAAACTCTCTCAACTGTTTCCAAGCTATGCAGTCTTGGTTTTGATTTCTTGTGACCTCTACCATATCAGCCCATCTCAACTGCAGTTAAAAGTGTCCAAGACAGTGAACTAAAACTAATACTTTCTCCTTCTGCAGTACTCCAGGTGATGCCAAAGGCATAACATCACTGAAGTGTAGCTCCACAATTCAGGAAGTATCGTCTTGAATAATTAAACAAAAAATAATACTTTCTAGATTGTATACCTAAGCCAGCAGTATCTCTTTGAAATTATAGGAAACAAATGAACATAAGAAAAAGCACATATTTCTCTACAACATCTTTGTGTTAGAAAGTAGGCATCACAGCCATACCTTTGGTTTCTGACCCTGTGAGTGCACAGTGCACTTTTGAAATTCCCTTCACAAAGCCAATAATCAGCCATTTACTTTCTCAATAATTGTAAGCAGTTATCTGAATAAATAATGTCTAATACTGCATTCTGAGATAAAATGAGGTGAATGCATAAAACCTTCTGGATGCATTTTATTGGCTTACAGTTTTTGTTCCAAACATATCAGAGATTATTTTTTCTCTGAGACAGCCTTCAGTTGAGAGTATTTGAGCTAAAAACTTTTACAGAAAATTAATCATAATGTAAGTTCAACCAAGTAAATAAAATATCTTTCAGGCTACAGCTCTGGTACATTCAGATAAGCATCCAAACCCACAATTCATAATTTCTTTAATTTAATCCAAACGTTATGAGATTTCAGCCAGCATTTTTTCTCCTACTAACACATTAAGAAGATGAGAGCATTGGCCAATAAATACTGATAGCTTCTCTCCAGCTGTTTCAGTAAGGTTTGTTGAAATCATGTCATGGCTACTTTCAGCTGAGGATACCAGCATTCTCAATAAGAAACTATGGGGTTTGGTCTTGCCTTCTCCACCTGCCCCTCCAAAAAAAGCTGTTCTGACTCTAAAGCAAGTCAGTCTCCAGAACTGTTGCTTAAAGATTCATAAATCTTTATAAGCATTACTTTATCTCTCCTTTCTGAGGTATTTGAAGAAAAAAGTGACCATTTTTACCAAAAGCTGTCCCCTCAGGTAAGGAAATGTTCACGTTTTCCCCACCACTGCAAGACTGGTTGGGCTGTCAAGGATTACTATCCAAATACTGTAAACCAAATACTATGATTTGAAGTTCAGATATAGTTTAAGCATACATATTTCATTATATTGCACTGAGAACATTATTTCATAGAAAACTAGAACTACGCCTTAATTTTTATCATTTTCCTAAGTGAAAGGCAAGAACATTTCCATCAGCTAGGTAGTGAGTCAGAATAAGGGATACTCCATGACACAATACCTTTTCGTCCTAGTGAAATTAACTCAGTGTATTTCCAAAGTCCTTTGTTTTGGTAACAGCTATCTATTTCTCTTAGTTAAAGCAATCTGTCCAGATTTCTCAGGTGGTCCATGCACATAGAAATAATTTTTAGTAATCAGTTTTTAAATAGCTATAGGCTTGTTTTATTCTACAACTCTTAGTTTTCAATTAACAAAATAGTTTGACAGCTTTTCAGCAGTTGTACGCATTATTTTCATACCAAGTTTGGTTAAAATCATGAATCTCTAATAGTGTTCTACACTGTCACTGATCACCCTGGTGTCTATCTTCCACATAAGTAATCCTTGAAGAAGGATAAAATTTCCTCCAATAACTTTATTTCAATAAGACTTTTCCAAACATGTTTAATTGCCCTTAAGTAACAGCAGCCTGAGCCTTAACAATGAATTTTAAAACTGTATGCAGTTATATTCATTTTTTTAGTGACTTTTCTATTTTATGAATTAAAACAATCAATTGTTGTTTTTTAAAATTTATTTCAGCATTCTATCCAGTAGGACATAACGGACTTTATTGAGCTGTATTTTTATTTCCAGAATCTTTTCCTACAAGCATCTTAATTTCCTGAGTACCGTGAAATCTGTCATTTTTACTGCATTCATAATGAGCACTGTTCACACTCTGTTCATATCGTACCCGCAGGATACATTGAACTGTCATACTTTAATCAGAGCTGTTTACTGAGACTGCCATATATTGATGTAAACCAATACAGCCTTTCCAAGTCTTGCTAATTTTACTTTTCATCAAGGTGCAGCACACATTTTGTCACACTCTTAGCTTTCTGTAATTGCTACTGATCAGATTTCTTGAGAGCCTCTGGTTTTCCTGAGAGCTTTCTGCAAAGTGCTTTTGTGAAGCAGTTGGCTTCCTTCTCTCTTAACCATATCTCTCTTATCCATATGGAATGGATAACTGAATAAAGCAAAATAAAACAGAAAAAGTGAAACAACACTTAGTTGCCAAGGTTGAGGTGGTTGGCTGGCTTTTTTCAATCCTTTTCACTTCAATCTTTTTTCCATAAGCACTTGACAGCAGTTGAAAACTTAGTCCCCTGTAAGTGACCATCAAATCTCCCACTGGTTCCAGTCAGGAAAAGTTTCTGTTCTCCTCTGAAAACTTCCTAGTCCTGGCATCATCCATCACTGATGATGTCACCTGCCTAACAAGAAACAGAGAGAGAAAAATCTTGTATAACACAAGAACTTGCCAATGTACACCCACATGAAGTAGCTTGGTATTAGTTAATCAAGTTTTCTTTTGTTAATAAATGGATGAAATGGTGGAAGCTCATTGTGATTTCCTCCTGATGTTTAGAAGAAAGGTGAGGATCTGGGCGATCTTCCACTCACACTCATGCGTTGGAGTTACGGACTGTGAGCTGTGTGAAGTAAATCCATCTTGCCAAGATGGTAATAGATAGGGCAAAGCAGAGGAGAGAGGTTCAGAAGAAAATAGCCGTGGAGATCGAAATCAGGCCTCAGATAGAGGATAACTTGTCAGTCATCACTCTACAAAGATTTGGAGGGGTAGGTGAAGTCTGGGAATATAGGAAATTGCCAAGAAGCAGCATGGCTTGACTCTGAAGGGCAGATGTCCAGATTGCTTAGGATTGCCAGGAGGTTACAGACGAATTTGTCGTGGTATCTCTTGGAGGAAGCAAGGTCTGATGGAATGAGCAAGTGAAGGATTTACACTGATACTAAAATAAAATGGCACAGTGATGAAAAGATAAAAAGAAGCTAAGTCAGAACTCAGGAGGAGCTAGGGCTGGATAGTGAAATGCTGGAAGACTGCACTGTATCATGAAGTATTGTCTGTTGCCAGCTGTTGGTATTGTGTTTGTTCACTGTCCTGTTGACACCTTGAAGGAACAGCTTTTTCACACTTAGCCTGACAGTTATTTTAGGCCAGTGCCTGTGCCACACTGCATCCTAAGGGAGACTCTGGAGGCAAGGAGAAACTGAGTCAACATGGCCATAGCTCTCTTCCCAGTTTGGCCCAGTAGCTGCATCTCAAGAAAAGCTTGCATATTTCAAATATACATTAAAATGGGAAACGTTTTGCCTCTTTGTCATGTTTGTAATGCATTTTAACACACTGAACAGACAAAAATGCTATTTTAAACCTAATGTTTTTGCTACCCAGCATGTAAAACTGCATGTTGCTGTGTTGTGCCACTAGCTAACTTAATAGGTATTAGCCTCATTAGATAGCTCAGAGCTCCATATAGCAAATTATTCTGGGCAGTCAGTAAACATATCATAAACAATCTTATGCTACATTCTTGTCCTTATCAGTCCACAAATAGGAAAGTTAACCTTTTCTCAATCCTTTCTTATTTGACACTATTAAAGCAGCATTGAAAATGCCAGTAGGAAAATTTCCTCTGATCATTCTTCCAGCTGGCTTTTAAACACTGAAAAGTCACTATTGCTTGCTGCATATTAGCAAGATGTCCAGAGACAGAAATGCGGTTGAATGAACACAGTGCAGTAGCTACACAGGCAATCATTCATCATGGTCTGAAGAACACCAAAGGCTGAAGAATTAATGGGTCAATGAACCTCTGCTTTTCACACTGACAAATGACTCTAAATGAGAAAACAGTGCACAAGTACATAACGGATGGGAAATGGCTGACCTTTGAGATGGCTCAGACCTATACAAACATCAAGCTGTACATTCCTATCAGCTTTTAAGACTGGAGAAAAAAACAAAAAGTTGATATTAACTTGATTCAGCCTCAGCTTTGGCTTCTGCATGTATCTTCTAGGAGATATAACTAGTACCTCGCACCTTTTCCTCTTTTTCTGATGGTGTAAACTTGTAAGATAAGTCTTTGATAAAGTAGCCCACTATAAACAGAGAGGGAGAGGTAACAACCTCCCATTAGAAAAATTGCCTAACAGAAAATGCATTTTTTACTAAATCTTCTTTTCTTCCAAATTAGGGAAACTTTGATTTTAATCTAATTTTTGACTCCTTCAGGAAGAATAAGAATGAAATGCAAATTTTTAAAGAAGTAACACATATATAAAGGAAAAATAATTTATGAATGGCTTGCAGTAAGTAGTAAGGAAAGTGGAAAATATTGTGTGCTATCACAACACTTTGTGAGTCAGACTTATAAATCATGGGTTTTTTGATCTCTGTGGTGCAGAAGCAACTGATAGCATCTTTATCTTTTCAATTTCTGTACTGTTTTCCATATGAAACACTTCCTCATACACAAACTACCTTTAGATTCCTGCTTACAACCCATGCTCTTAAAAAACCCTTTCTGAAGTTTCCTTTGTATCCCAGAGGATCAGCAGAACCCTTGGTAGAAAAGGAAGAGCTGTTGTGGAGTGAATTTTAAACATATTCTGAATTTTTTCTAACTTCAAATGTAAGAAAAGGTTTTTCTTTAATATGATGTAAAATTATAAATATTTTACATGCTATAAAATATGTAACAGAATTTTACAATATGCAATTATTTGTAAACCCATAAGCTTTTTTTTTCTCATCTGAATTGCCTATGTGTGTATATTCCTTTGATTTGAAACACAATCCCCACTATACTAACATTACTTTGACCATGGTTGGAGTGTTTGTTTTTTTCTCAGCTTTATGCTATCATGACTCCTTTCTCTATTTTCTCTATCTGAACAGTTTTTTGCTTCACAATTGTTATTTTTGTTCTTTTTATTTGTTTCCATGTTATTAATAGAGAGTTCAAAGTTTGCAGTTACAAGTGGAGGGATGTCTTTTATAAAATGTTTACTCTGTACCTGTTCTAATCTGGATCATCAAAGAACTAAGGAACATCTTCCAAAAATGAAACTAAGAACAAAAATTCATAACTCTGCTGGATACCAAAATTCAATAGAAATACTGCTTTTGTGTTATGTTACATGTCCTCTGACCCTGACTTATCTTTCCATATTCTAAAAGCAGTAAATAGCTTTTCTTTCTCATTTTCCTTTGGAGAAACAACTTCACTGTGTCTCTCCCACTCCTGTTCTCATATATAACTTAATAAACCCTTTGTAATTTTTTCTTTTTTGAATATAGCTTCAGAGTCTACTGCTTCTATTTCAGATCTGCGAGACACACTTTTTTAGTGTGACATGTCTCGGTATAATTAGAGCTCTTACCTCTGCCTACAAAGTCACTCTGTTCTGGAGCACAGAACGTGAATGGTACTGACCGAGTAGAGCAGGCGAGAAGCCTTATGCCACAGTCGTATGTTTTCTTTCTGTGTCAGATGTAAAGGATAACACAAACAGTGCCATGATGTGGTTATGTATCTGTGGTACTGGTAAATCTAGCAGTGCTTTCATGTAGCTCCCTAATGCCAATATGTAGTACTAAGAGGAGGAGGAGCAGCAGTAGTACTGTCAGATCCAGTCAGACTTACAGCTACGAGTGCAGTAAGAAGTGGTACCTATTAGAGCACACAGATAGAAAAAAGCAAACTATATCAGGTAAAAATCTTACTCCTTGAAAACATTAAAAATGTTACTTCACCTTGCAAACATAGTTGATTTAATTTGAATTCATTGTCTTTGTCATTTTCTTTGTATAATACCTCTTAACATTCGTGGCAAGCTCCACTGCTTGGAGCTTGGATCAATCCTACATAAAGTTACACAACCGAGCTGGTCAATGAACATATTTTTTAAGACCATAAGCAGACATATAGGTCTAAATTATTAGTGTGTCTAAAATTTTTACTGACTTTTCTGTTTCCTATTTTGTGGAAAAATATCTCAGAACATCTGATTTTTTAATAGTTCCCCTTTTCCAAGAATGTTACTTCATTTTACTTCCCCAAAAGGAATTAAACTAAAGCCCTGTATTGTAGATGGGTTTGTGATCCACAGTCTCTATATCTAACTAAACTAGGAAGGAGGATGAAATTTGTCTCCTACATTTATTTCATATTAAACATTTCCAAACCTCTGCTTCAATACACCGGCTGCTTTTGAAAGTGGAGTATGAAGTTAATGGGACTGCTTAGGTATAAAATAGTCCTTTTTGAACAAAAGTGCCATTAGGGACGATTTCTCTACTGACAGTTTTATTAAATAAATGAATTACAGTAATTCACAATAATATATTACAACAATCAATCTTGCAAGAGGAACAGATAAAATATCTTTAGATGGAAGCGAACGCTTTAAGTTAATGTGCCATTTTATAATGAACTCGCATGCACATTGATTTGTGTCTCAGTGCCATAGGAATGGGATCTGCCAAGATATGCTTTTCTGGACCAGCTGTCTCATTGCATATAAAAACACGTTTCATTAGAAACCAGAATTTTGCCGAGCCCATTCAAACATGCATTTCAAAGTTGGCCCTAGGATTGTCATGCTCCCAGTTGCTTAACAGAGGAGCTGATGACAGACTGTGAGTTTATTTCTTCCCCATTTTCTATAAAAGAGAACATTTTGGTCAAGCAGTAATACTCTTCTCTTTTAATGTCAGATCAGGAACGAGCTCAGAGATTAGCTGTTGACCTAGCACAACGCACTTGTGCAGATAATAGTGCCACACTGATGCTGTGGCTATTTTCTTTTGTTCTGTGTATCCCAAAAGGTCTCACACCAAGAGACAGACCCTGTCAGCAAAAGCCAAAAGATTAACCAGCCAAGAGAAACATAGAGTAGAAGGGATAAAGCACAGTGATAGCCTGCAGACCATCTTTATTTCAATCTAGTGCTACAGGAATGCCAGATGTCAGTTTGGGTGACAGTGCAGCTGGCTGATGCTGCCGATCCTTTGTAAGTACATAAGCATTTCAGAAAAGAAAACACTGAAATTCAAACAGGAACTCTCAGAGTTATCTGAAATTATATTTGTACAGTTCACATTCCTGTTGAGAGGAGAAAGAGTTCTACTGTCCATAAGCTTAAATCATATATAAATTACATATAGTTAATTTCCAATTACTAATCATGTAGATCTGAAGTAGAGTTATCAAACTTGAATTCTTGTATAACCATACTTACAGCTCAAAATTATAAAAATACAACTTTTTAAATTTGCCACCCAAACATCATCACCTGGACCGTCCAGTTTGCTTTGGCTGAATTTAGAGCTGAATGTGAACGTTTTTACAAGTTGTAGTTAATTCTTAGCAGACTGTGGTTAGATCTTTTACCACACCAGTAATTTTTCTGCCATAGAATATGTTAGTGTATCTATTCACTGGGTTATTTTCCGTGTTGCATTACAGCTCACAGTGTATTGTCAGTGAGATACCGTGTTCTGGCAAATGGAGGATGCTAAAAAGAATTCACTACAGCTAGGATAACTGGAAATTTTATTTTATTTTTTTTACAACACACATATATTTAGGATGGTTTATAGCTGGCTAGAAAAAATTATAGAGTAATAAACTTGCTTTGAAGTTTCACTGCTCTCTTATTAATAGTATTAATAATTGAGAACATTAATAGGGCATTGTAGCAAGATACTCAAGAGCCAGGAAATGAAGGAAAATCATTCATTTAGTTGTTGCAGTAATTTGGTTAATTAGATTTCCTTTGCTTTACTTTTTTTTAATAAAAAACATACTGTATTTCCAGTTAAATTAATTCTTTATATAGATATGTGATATTGAGAGCAGAATAATGTATTTCCCATTAAAAATCATATTCGTTGTTAACAAAAATGCATTTTATTTTACATAAAGAATAAAACATTTTTTTTCTGTAGCATCATGATCTTACAAATAAGTGGGTTGTAAAAAAAATATCTATTGAATAAACAGAGATGAGCAGTCTCTTTTCTCTTGTTTTATAGTGATATGTCCTTAGCCTAGTAGTGTATAAAGCACTTCTTTTGTTATGGAAGAACTGAAAAAAATAATAATTTTTCAGCTTACAGTCTATAATCGAGTGTAGCAGTCATAACGCAAAACACAGCATTGATACACTAGCACATCCTAACCTTTTTTTCTTTTGGGCTAGTTGTTAACACCCAGAGCACAGTGTTTCCATTGTTAGTAGCCTATAGTATATTATTTTTCATTCGTAAAAATCCTGATAATTTACAAATTCTTAACAGCAGCAAATCTAAATAACAAAAGTCAGTGAATATTTTCTGTATGTCTAATCAACATCTTTGCTTGTCAGCGTAAATTAGTATTATTTTGACAATCATATGTAAGACCTACAGTCTCAGAAATTCAGAGGATTCTTCAAGAGATAAGAAGTGAGGTATTTGAATTTAGAATTAAAAAGAACATAAATTGATTGTAAGCGTTTTTAACGTGGCTTTCCTGGTAAAGTAAAATGGAAAAAAAGGTATTAAAATATTTAATACCAACAAGAATAAGTCTCTGTAAATCCATAAATAAAATGGATTACTTGCTTGTAATAGCAGAAGATGGGAGCTGATGATGATGAAAGCTTTCTTAGTCTGGTGTTCTTAGTTCCCCCGTTGGAAATGTCAGTCATATTTTATTATGTTATTTTCTGAATTAAACACCATGTTTTGGAATATGAAATGAAACATTTTTATATTATCAAATTTATGAAATACTGTGTTTAAAAATGCCACAATATAATATTTACTCTTTTTCTAAATATTTTTTATAAACAAGATTGGCTAAACTGGTTTAAAATAATAAACAAATAAACTATTTCCATGAGGCAAAACTGCCTTTATTAACAGCTGAATAGCAGACTTTAATCTATGTAGATTTCTACAGTGTACTAGCTGGGATTGTTTCTGTCTTTACTGTGAAATCAGAATTAGGTTCAAAATAGCTGAATCAAATTCACAGTGAAGAAAGAGAGTGCTGGTTTTAATGTTTTATTAGCAAATCGAGTTACATCTTCCAGAGATAAATTCAAGTAGTAATGTAACATAAAATCCAAGTCTCTGTCTCAATTAGTTGCTTTGTTTCTATTTGAACTGTAGTTATTTTCTATTCCCACTGAAAACATGTATAAAACATGATCACTAATAGTGCCAAAGCTGTAACACAGACTTACAGTTGTGCTGGGCTGGCGAGTGTGCTACTGCTAGGGCAGTAGATCTCCATTGAAAGTGTGAGTAGGACTTTAGGGAGAAAAGGGTGGCCAAAATATTGTAGTTCCCCAGTTGCTCAGGACAGTCTGTAGCATGCTTGTGCTGTGTTTGTGAGGGTGTTGCTGAGGTTGGCCATGTCCTGTGCAGAAGATGCCCACCTGGATAACCGAGCTTGACATGTTTTTGTAACCTTGCTAAGAAGCCCCTTAGAAAACCCAGTCTTATCCATGGATTTTCCATCACAGTTACATACAGAACAAATTAGTCAAGGAAGATAGACCAAGATTTCTGCAAGGAATTTTTAATGTGCACTAAGAGAAAGAGACAAGATTTTATTGTGTGACTTATACAGTTGTTTCTTTACTTATTTTTTTTTAATCTGTCATGTTTCCATCTGGAAATTATGGCTGCAACATAACTAGCAAAAACCTTTGCCTGGGAATGTCACTGGCTGCTCAGGCTACCTGGGAAAGAATGTCTTACCCCTATACTCTTCTAGTCCTGGAAACAGCAGGCCTGCATCCAGGGTGCTTGTTGCAACTGGTCCTTGCATCGTGCAAATGTGCGAGAGACACCAGCAAATTGCCAGGGAGAACACAGGGGAAAAAAAACCACGCCAGGCAACACTTGCACAAATCACTAGTATAAGAAATTGTGTTTCAGTACCCAAGAACATTCCTGGGAGCACTTGGGTTTACTGATACAGATATACTCTCAACACCCACATAGCTGTAGGGTCTAACATAGATCCTCATCTGGACAGTTTCTGGTATAGAAACAATAACTTGTTTGATGAGCAAAACTGAAATCAGCAAAATGTTATTACTTTTTTAACTGAGGTCAGAAGTAGGCTTTCCATTTTCAAAGACTTTTTGCCAACCCTAGGAAGCTGATAAAAATGCTTTTAATCTCCTTTCCAAGGTGAAGGATTGTTGGTCTAGAGCTGCTCATATTAGTGTTTACCACACGTTGTCATATGCTGTGCTTTGTGCATTCCGTTAGTTGACCAACTGTTACCCTCAGGCCCATTGTGGCCTAAGCTATAAGGCCATAAAAGATTTTTAAGGGGTGAGATGTCTTAACAGGTGACACAGAGAAAAGTGAGAGCTCCAGGTCTGGTACAGAAAGTAAGCAGCCACTGGATCATCAGCCTACAAATGCCCTAAATTCTCTTATTTGAATGGCAGTAGATAAATCCATCCACTGCCAGTGAACAGCAAGACCAGAGACTCTGTGAACAAAGGCATTCTCTTTTTTAAATATGTTTGCAGAGTTAATGGGCAGAGGGCTACAGTCTCAGTAATTTTATATTTTTTTTTCTATGGGTGCTAATGGCTGAAGAATACTATTCCATGCAAATGTAACTAGGTTTTAAATATCTTTCAAGGCTATTTACTTTAATAAGATATTATTTTTGCTATTTACTGCCACAGATTTAACATCTTTCCTTTCTGTTTTTTAATGCATGAACATTTTTTAATACATCTTTGAGTGTACACTTTTACATGGGGGATTAATGCTTAATTTTTGCTAGCTAAAATATTTTCTGCCATTTATGGTGATGAGTGAGGTGGAAGAATGTAAATGAAAACCTGTCATCAAGTACAGCAAGTCAAAAAGAATATGCTGTAGATTTGGGTGGGGGTTTTTTTTCAGGCTCTTTCTTTTCCTAATTACTTGTTCAGTTCCATAGCTCTGAAGTCTTGCTGCTATACAAAAAAAGACAGTACAAGCTATGGCAAATTAAGTTCTTCTTTTTCTCTAGTACATGTAAGTCATGCTCTGAATTTATTTTTTTTTTTAAAGAGCTGAGTTTTCAAACAATTCAGATGAAGGCCAAAGATTACAACTGTCAAAAACCAGAGTTGTCAAAAATGTAATTTCACACCAAGTATTATTAGCAGTTGAGCTAGTCATTAATAACTAAATTATTAGTTATTTAAAAAAAAAAGTTGTAATTATTCTCTCCTCCAATTAAATTCAGTTTCGTTAGTTCAGAAGCAGTCACACTTCATCCATTACAGATGAAAGTTACATTTAGTTTAGACAGACCAAATCCCATTCAGCTATCCTTCACAATCCGTTCTAAAAGTGCTCTGAAATCATGTAGATCCCTGTGGAAAACCCCTGGGGTGACAGTTCCAAGGTCCCATCTTGTGCTTTGGAGTGAGAGAATGTAAGAAGAGAAAAACATTTTTTAAATGTATTAATTACTTAATGCTTACAATGATTCTTTGAGCAGAAGAACGTTTTTGCCTACAAAAACTCAAAGTAGCTGTGGCAATAATTTTCAAATCCCATAAAACTCCTTTAATTATTCACTTGTTATTAAAAAAATCTTCCTCAGTCAAGGAAATATACAGAGAATGTGTGTGACAATAATATATAAACAATTTCCTGAATATGCTGGAGGCATAGAGTTTACCCTACAGTTTATCAGGCTGGAAAACAGAAGTAATTACACTCACAGGTGTAATTAAAGAATTCAGAATGGAAGGCGTAGCATAGTACAGCAAGCTGCTTTCCAGCCATTTTTCTGTAAAGCATCTCCCATCTAGCTTTAGATCATAGTTTTTTTCATGACTCCATGTGGAAGATCAATCAATCAGTCACCCCTATATGTCTCTATTCTGTTGGAAAACACTACAGCAAAGAGAATAGAAAGGCATATGTGTGATATTCAGTGACTGATTTTATTGTTTGTGTTCTCTTATTCTCATTCTACCCAAGTCAGAGTTTTTGGTGATAGTCAAAGTGTGTCTGAAGACTGAAACATGGTGATATATGTGATGCGAAGAGGCTTTTCCTCCTCTCTGTGTTATGACAAGCCATACAAGGTATAGCTTTTGTGTAAAACAAATCTTTGCAATTGTTAACAAAATGAAGTTCCAGACCTTCACGCCTCTCAAAGTACCAGTAAAAATGAGTCATTTCAACTAGTGGAGTCACTAGAGAAAAAAAACTGTATTGCTACATTATCAACATGATGGCCATCACCCTCTTTTATAGCAGAAGTCCAAATAGGAGAAAGTTCCCATGTCTATAGAATTCGCTTTGTTTGTACCAAGGAGAAGCATGTTTTGAAACCTTACTCCAGGGGGTGGGAAGGAGCTTCAGATTGCTAAAAGATATGGCCCTCCTGTCATCCTCTTTGGGTTATGGGACTTGGAACAAAAATACTCCACTTCTTTTCTTACAACATTTTAATGACTTTAGATTATGCAGAAGCTGTTCTTTTCAAAAGAAGACTAGTGGTTTCACATTTTTGATCTTGCTGAATTTGTATTTTGATAAACAGCATAAAAACTTGCTTTTTACCAGACAAACACAGATATTATTTTTTTGTCAGAAGAAAGTAACTGAACAATAATATGAAATAATATAACGTTCCAAAAAAAGACAGCAAATCTTTCTCATCTGGACCCATTCTGACTATAAAAAGTACACTAAACCCATTTCTACTATGAGTCTGGAAAAAGCAGATAGCAACTAAGAACATATAGTCCAGTAAGAAGAAAGAAAGAAAAAAAGTAGGCAAGTAAACTGAGAATATATATCAAAAGCATGAAATCTTATTTATTTCTGCACAAATCAGAAAAATATTTTCACTTTGTTTTTCTAGGTTCTACTATGAAAATACAAAAGGAAAATTGTATCTGTAATGATACCATAAAAAGAATAAGCAAAATATGTTATTCTGTCCCGTGAGTGATTCAAATAAGGATGTAAAGTGCATAATTTTTGACATTACAAGAGGTATGATACTTAGACTCTATAAGATAAAAATTGAAATATAATCATTTACATCAAATATTTTATACAGCCTAAAACATATCTAGTAATCACAAAGGTATGTAATTATGTAAAATTTGTCACCTTGAATATATGTCCAAGTGTGGAAACAATCAGACCAAAACAAATCTTTTAGAATTTAATCAAACGGTTGAAAGCTGAAATTTAGAAATATGAAAGGGGCAAGTATGACTATGCAAGCAGGGTGTAAAGGGGTGAGGATGGTGTATCTTCAGCCTTCTCTACAAAGTAGGTACATGTTGCAAGGTCTTAATTGTTCCAATTCAATGTTCAAGGGTTTAATTGTTCAAATTAAAAAAAAAATTAAATTCATATTTCTTTTTTGGCTTGTTTGGGTTTTTTTACAGATACTATAGACATTTCAGCTTTTCTAGATGCAAATGAAAAAACACATATTCTTGTAAAGATTTTCCAGCTGGCATATGATCCCAAAAATCTATTCCTTTGTTCTGTACTGGGGTTCTCCAAGCCCTATCTGAATCTTCACATCTTTCTGGCTCTTCTTATGTGTCTCTGACAGATGTCACACATGATAAAATAAAACTGGTAAGTATGGGTGTTTTGTTACAATACTTCATGTATATTCTTCTTGATAGTGTGCAAGTAAATGCTTAGTTTTAGGAAGACAAGTTGTATTCTTTTTTGTTTTCATTTCAGCACTTCTAGTAAAAGGAGTTGCAAAAGGACAATTTATAGTATGCTTAATTTGTAACTGAGTCAGCTCAACTCTAAAAAACTAATCTAAAAATATTTTTAATCCAGAAGTACCAGAGAAGAGATGACCATATAGCCAAGGGACAGTGAGAACAGCTTCTTTTAGTGCTATTGCAAATTTAAGTTGGCTTACTCTGAATATGGAACTAGAGTCATTCCTGGAAAACGTTTCCCAAAACTCTTTTCAAATTTCTGTTAACATTTTGAAAATAAATATATTGCAGGTCTGTGAGTTCTTGACAACTATACTCAGCCAACATAAAGCCAACAACATATTCAAAATCATCTTTGTATAGAATCACACCTATGGTAAATAATAAATAAAATATATACTACATAAAAGATCTACATCTCTTTAAGAGAGAGATCAATGACTGAAGAAATAAAATATCATTTATATACTTTAAATATGATATGCAACATATTAATTCTAATATTCTCCTTTGAAGTATATCCTGACTTGATTATGCCTTGTTAGTTTGAACAAGATCACTCCCAGTAATAGGAAAACCTGTTAAAGCACTTCCAATTTTCCCAGATTTACAATGCTATAGAAAATTGCCCAGTTATTTTAAGAATGAAGTATTTGTATCTATCAGAGGAGTGGGAGCACTGAGTTTTAACTTGCAGCATAAAGAATTTTATTGCTTATGTGCTTTAAATTCAGTTGTGCAGTTATTTTTATACACAAACAACCTTTTCCAGTATTTTTTTTTTTTACAATTTGAAAATTCCATATATTCTATTGTTTTTTGATGTGTTGTGTTTCTGTGTGTTAGATTCCCATTACATGCTCACTCGATTTCTTTATTTAGTTGTTCACTAGCTATTTTGATTTCTAATAGAAACATATAAACTATAGCAATTTTTACTGAAATGTTTTCTGTCACATTAAGATAAATTCCTCTTTCTAATAGTCAGCTGCTTATTTCTTCTTCCTTTAGGAAAAAACAACTCTGCCATTTCACACCAAGAGGTTGAAAAATAATGTGACACAGATGCTTTCATAATAATGAGGCTTTATTGTTGGGTTTTTCCCCTAGTAATGATGGGTGATACACGGTTTATTTCTTTCCAGACTGAGAAACTCAATCTGCTCGAATGTTTTGCCCTCAAAACTAGGTGCGAATCTCATCAGAATTTCTGAGAGTTTTGATTTGTTGGAGGTTTTTGTACCAAAAATTGTAGTCTTTTCTTAAATAGTTCAATTCTAAGCACCTGTAATTTTGACAAAATCCTGAGCAACAGGTAAACATTTGGTCCCTGGACTTGCACCTAGGAGCTGATATGCCCTCTCAGCTAGAAAAGAGCTTGATAAAACTATATGCCTGTGAACAAAATCGTGGCTTGAAAAGCCACTGTTTGAGGATCCTGACACTGTGCTCTCCATTGATACCCTCTTAGGGTACAATTTTGTAAGGACCGTTACAGTGCACTTTTATGGTCCTTGCAGGGAGCTTGAGTTCACCTTGCACGGGGATTTCTGTCTCAACACACCATCAGGCTGCAAGTCTCACTTGTGGCCAGAGACTGCTGTAGGAGGCAAAGACCACGTGCCAATTAGGGCATCGGCACACTACTGCATCATTAACTGTGTCCTTGGGCATTAGCAGTCAGGTTCCCTGCAAAACATACATATAGGTCGCTTGAACATATAGGAGGCAGATGGTTAGGGTCACTTCCATGACTGAGATGGGTAAGTAAACATAAAATGAGCTATGAGCAAAAGCTCTTTTCTTTTTCTAGACCGCTTGTTTGAATAAGGCACTATATTTCTTTTACAGGTCTCCATCACTCCTCTTTTCCATTCCTACCTACAATCAAAGGAGTAGCTCCAGGTAAGCTGTTCTGGTATGGGAAATTCCCTTTCTACTCATCCACTCAGGTACATACAGAAGGTCAAACCCCACCAATAAGCACAGTGAGAAGGACTGATTTGAGGGGTCCCACCTCAGCTGTTGAAGACTTACCAGGATTGGAGGATGTTTGATATTTAAAATCTTTAGGCATGTTAAAATCAGTTTGAAATTTACTTATTTATTTGATTAAGAAGCAGCTGAACTGCAACTTTAAGATTTTACTAGTGCCTGAGTAACAGAAGCAGATAGCTAGAAGCAGGCAATCACCAACATTCATTTAAACGCCTAGTCCTCAAATATTAAGGTGATGCATACCCACAGCATGTAAGACCGTTAATTCTCTATTATCCATCAATGGATTATCCAATTTATGGATTAATCTGGCTCTGATTTCTCCCAAGGCACCTGGCTGTAACCCAGTAGTGCCAATAATGTAACAAAGAACATATTGCTGCAACTAGACCCTACCCTGTCCAATTTATGATTAGCATCTATTACACTTAATAGTTCATGTAGCAGAAATTTTTATTGTTAAGTGATTAATTTTCACAGAAAATATATGTAGCTTTTAGCATTACACATTACTAGTACCACCATTAATACTAGTTCTGTTTGATTTCTACTTCTTCTTTCAGAGTTTCCAGGTAAGTAGATCACAGTCACTTCAGACTAAGGTTAGGGGCTTATATTATTGAATAGCCAGTTCAGAATCAGCTCTTCTCCTGTACAACCTAGGGATTTCAAAGGATTTTCCATTTAAGAGATGAACTAGAAAAAAATAATTACACAGGGTCCAAAGGTATGACTATAGACATTAGTCCAAAACAGAAGAGAAAAGGCAAGAAATAATAAACTGAAATAAATGCTACATCCTAACATTTTTGGCCATCACTAGTCTTACATTCCATTTAAAGAATTCCATGCAACTGTCTCCTATAAAATAGCACACTGAGTTTAAATTTCAGTGAAAATGTTACATTCTTTCTAATGAGGTATGAGGTAGAATTTTTTCTTTTAAACTAACCGTTCTTTTAGGAAACTGTCCTGGTTTCATCTGGGATGGAGTTAACTTTCTTCTTAGTAGCTAGCACAGTGCTGTGTTTTGGCTCTGATGTGAGAACAATGTTAATAGCACACTGGTGCTGTTAATACCAAATCAAGGACTTTTCAGTTCCTTGGGCCCTGCCAGCCAGAGGACTGAATGAGCACTGGAAACTGTGAGGGGACACAGCCAGGACAGGTGGCCCAAGCTAGCCAAAGAGCTATTCCATACCATATGACATCAAACTGGGGGAAGAAGGAAGGAAGGGGGGGACACGACATTTGGCATTATGGTGTTTGTCTTCCCAAGTAACTGTTAGAGGTGATGAAGCCCGGCTGTCCTGGGGATGGCCGAACACCTGCCTGCCCAGGGGAAGTGGTGAATGAATAACCACGACAGAAACAAACTATGGGTCATTGGTTTTTCATGTCAGCTTTTTTTGGAAAATGGACAGGTGTGTACCACATTTTTCAGAGTGAAATGTAGATTTGCTATTTCTATGCATAAATTAGCACATATTTTGTAATCCGTAAAGGCTTTTCTAATGAGACCTAAATGGGTTAAGACATTTTAAGACTAGCTATATTCTCCAATTCTTCCCTGGATCAGCCTGGAGTTTCTTGGGGATACCTTCATTTACTTAATTAAATTCTTCTTTGCAAGATCTGATATAATTCATCATCCATAGTAATTTCCTGCAGATGTTACCTCAAATTATTTAATGGGAATCTTTTTAAAATGCAGCAATAACAGACAGTGCATTTGTTATTAGTATGTATTTAAAGATTGTCCTAAGTTCACAAAGACATGCAGAGAGAATGCTGAAAATTCAGGTAGATATTACTGGCTATATACATTCTTTGAAGTGCGGTTCCTCCTCCCATTGCAGAGTGTCAAATGCCAACTGCACCGAAAGTTCAAGCTAGCAAAATGTTCAACAGCTTGGATTGGATGAGTCAAACAAAATCCCTGTGGTAACAGTCCAACAAAGCCATGGCAGAACAGCACTTGAGGAGCAATTCTTAAATTAAAAGGGGGAACACATTGATTATACAACTCTCCTCCTACCTGTGCTGTGAAATTCTTTTGTTGCTTCCTAAAAGCTGCCATTTTCCTCTGCAGGCAGGCCAAGCGTGTACAGAGCCCTGGGAAGTTATGTATTGATGCTGCCTAGTTCTTCTGCATGATCGGAACTGGTTTTACCCTTATGGGTTTTCTTGTGGGCCAACAAATGCAGTTATGTTACGGATTCAGTGCTGTCTATAGGAAAAGTTGTCACTTTGCTTTCTGCCAGGCCTTTCTTTTGCAATAGTAAAGCTTACAGGGTTGTAGTAACTACCAATACAGAGTCTGGTATAATAGAAGATACTTCAACAGTCCCATCCATCTTTTCAGTGACACATTCTTTTACTTACAATATAAATAGGAAATATTTTTAATGATGACAAGAGACATTTCAATCTGTACCAAATAGTGTCTATCTTTAATGTTTTTCTCTAAGATAAACTGAAAAATATGCAGCATAAAGATAGTCAAAATCTTCTGATGCCAGAGTATGTGTCATCATATATTACATGTAGTTTAGCACAAATTTGTAGTGTTGTACTTGGATAAAAGTGAATATCAAATCCCATAAGCACAACCACCAACGAGATACTATGAAAAAAGTAAAAGTAGAGAGCAGCTTAATTTCTAGCCAGTCATTTCTTTCAAAATTGCACTCTATGTCCATAAACAATTTCCATAACTTATTTTTTGAAGAGTGAGAAATAAATATTTTGTTTTGAGTCAAAACACTACCAATATGGACTGTCATTTTTCCTTTGTCTCTAATTTGTATCTAAGACAAATGTTGTACCTGTTTTCCTTTAAAAGCTTATGTGAAATACATAGAGGTATTTGAATTCTAAACCTAGTTCTAATCTGTAGGCCAGTCATTTTTAATATATCCTTTCATCCAATAACTCTCTCACACCAAGCAGCAAATATACATCATTCCTTGTGCTAAAAAACAACAGATGTTTTAAATCCCTGCAGCAAGACTTTAAACTTCCAAATGAGAACTAAAAATAAAGGCAAAACAAAACACTTTGGAGGTTTTAAATTATACATAAAATATGAAGCCAAGGCTCATGGTCATGCAGACTAAACAGTCCCTTTACATTCTGTTGCCTGTAGATGCAGACAGGTTACAGAGCCTTTTCCAAGCACGTCAGCTTTCAAAAATGGAATCACAGCGTGGAACTAAATTGAACGTCCTTATTCAACATTGTAGTGCTGAAGGCAAGTTATCTGAAAGATCATAATCTCTCAATGCATAAAAAGTGCTTGAATCTTCTAAAGATAATATATTTATCTGATAATCCCAGAATTTTCATCACTCTTCATAGATGACTGGAGCTCTAAAAAACACTGCAACTTAGTCCCTGTGAGGTCAAGTTACAAAAGCAATAGCTCTTACTAAGATTTGTGTTTGTGCATCCACTCACGCACATCTCTGCCTATCCTGGGGCTGTAGGTGGGTAACTAAAGTTAGTGAGACAGCAGCAAGCGCTTGTAAAAAAAATGTCAGGATGAAGGACTTGTATTAGGTAGTCTGCTAGAAATTTATTTCTGGTCATGTAGCCATGACAGAGATAGAAAGTGGTGTACAGAGCAACAAAAAAAAGACTACCTATACTTGAAAGGGCAGTAAACTAGGGTCCTTTCCACACATATGTGTAACTGTTCTGTTAAAGTAATACATGTGTCTCATAAATGCTGTTTCAGGGAAGAAATTTGTGCAGTTTACAGTACTCTTGCACTCTTTTACCATGTCCCTCAGCTACGTGTGAGTGGTTTTGCCTGTGTTACTTGGAAGCAGATGTAGGAAAGAACAGCAATTCTCTCTACTGATGATTTAGAGAATAAAATGTATAAATGGATTTTTAGGAACCTAAAATTAATTTTTCTGGTTCTCAGTTCCATGTTTAAGTATCAAGGATACCTCAAAAGTGTTACTTGAGGGATGTTAATTGTAACACAAACACCATTTAAGGAAATCCAGATAATTCTATCATGGTAGGACAGAATTCACTAGCCTGATGAATAGTACTTAAATAGCATGAAAGAAATTTGGTGAGGTAAAATAAAAAATGATTGCCATTTTAACATAAGGGTAAGCATTGATTAATAATATCAACCACAGACAAAAGGAGGGAGATACTTCTTTGTTCTTTGCAAGGGAATACATGTTTCTGAGTAGTAGAAATGCAATAAATTATGGTGTATTCAAAGAGGTATCTACTAAAGTGAGGAAGAGAGATGATTAGCTTGGGGTTTTTTTCTTTATATCTAGTAGTATTAACCAGAGCACTATCTGTGGTCTGTTAATGAGAGGCTTTTTACCTAGATTTCAAATGGAGGAGTAGTACGGGGCAATTATTGTCTGACAAGCCCTTGGGTTATGTCTGAGACAACATTTTGACAGACAGTTCACTGATAGATAGGGAAGCTGAACTTGGATGGGTCTGGACTGTCTGGAGAAAAATTCATGGACTAGGAAGATGCATACATTATTAAGACCACATTTTAAAAACAACTGCAGTAAGCAATTATCTAGTCCCCTATACTACAGTTCTAGAGGAAGTTAGAAAAGCCATATTACCATTCACAGAAACACTACTGCATTATGAACCTAATTTCCATATGGACAGTGGTATCCCACACAAAGTCATTGGATCACATGATTTGTTCTTCCATTTCTGACATGCGAAGCTCACGTTAGCTGTTTCATACTTAGGGTTGGGGTCTTTTTTGCATGTTATTCTTCTCTCCGGTGCTTTTCGAAAGAGTAGTGCTTCTACAAATACAAAGTACTAGGTAGCAGCAAAATACTATTAAATACCTGCTGGACTGTCATCACATCCTGACTGTGCTCCCACTCTCAAAAGACATTACCCTTATCGCTGTGTTCTTGCCTCCCTGTTTGGTGGCTCCTCTCTCCTTCTATATCACTCTTTTAGCTGTCAAAGGATCATAGCCTTAGTTTGAATCGTAAAGATCATGCTGCTGGAAAAATTGTGTTTTTAATAAGAGACTTCTGAAGTGATTTTTCTATGTTATCATATCAGGCCAGCCTCAGCTGTCAGTTTCAGACCCCACATTTCAACAAAAGGTGTGAGACAACAGGAAAAAAAAAGTCTAGAAATCAGCACATCTGGTCAAAATACATTGCCTTTAAAGGAAAGGTTAAAGGCATTAAGTGGGTTAGTGTGAGCAGCAAGTGACAAGTACCTAAAAAGTAACTGGAAAAAGGAAAGGAGTATGCTTTCTCCCTATCTACTCTGGATACATCAAGAAGAAACGAGATCATAGTGTAGCAAAGTGGAAAACAGGCAAAGCTTTTTAAGCATAGGGATAGCTTAACACTGGGATACTGGAATATGAGATCATAAAAGTGATGTCACTCAAGATAAGACAAATGTCTACCATCATGTTTCAGAAATATATACCTTGAGATCTCACTTGGAGGAATCTGATATCTACATAATGCCTTGAATACTATTACCCATTTTGATGAGTCCAATCCATGAGTTGTGGCTGGAGTTAGCTTAACTGTTCAAAGTTTTCTGCTTCTGACAGAGGGGGAGGTCTAAGACAACACAGGCGATTCTGTGGGAAACTGTCAATACACTAAAATCACAATGGAGAGCAAGCAATCAATACCAAACTCCCTGCCTCCAGATTTCACAGTCTATTAATGCATGAAAAGGAGGGCACCATATGATTGAATGGTTCATGCCCATCTGTTACTTCTGTGTAAACAAACAAGTATCTACAGACAGCTGTTTCTTTTGAATTTGTGATTTTAGAGGCAGCAGAGACTGGCAACTGTATGTTGTCAGCTTTATTCCTCATGGCGGTGTTTCAATCCGACAATAGCAATGAGAGGTAAATAGCAAGCCCCACAGGTTACCAAGCTGAAGTACAAAGGCTTTGAAGGATGCAAAACACTCCATACCATCCAGGCTGTCTGTAATTTCTAAGACACTTTACTCAGGAAAAATACAATTCAGGTCTCAAATTGTTTCTGACTAATTAATTCAGTCTGTGCCAGTGTTTCATCTGTTTCATTAAATAACCGTATAAGTCAAAAGTAGGGGAATGCAATTATACCTTCATATTTTTCCTATCCATTTCTTAGTAGTTTCATAAGACATTTTACCATGTTGTGATAAAAACAGAAAAGACAATGTTGAGGAACTTGTTCTCTTTTCTTGAACAGAAAGCAACTTCCTCGGTGCATCAGTGTCCCAGGCTGCAAAAAAAGGGTCAGAAAAGGGTGTCAGGGGTGGTGTGTGAATTCTCTTCTCTTCAATGCCCTATTCGAGGGTCATGTTGGAAGGACACTGCAGGGACTGTATTTGTTTGCCTAAGTGCTCATTTTCTGTAGTGACTTGGACTGTCCTTTCACAGATGCATTAAGCCAAAAGCCAGTAGGAGTCAGCAGTCTTATTTAGCTTCAATGAGAACTAGACCAGATGTACCTACGAGTGCTGAGGGAACTGGCAGATGTCATTGTGAGGCCATTCTCAATAATCCTTGATCATGGTGACTGCAACAAGTGCCAAAGACTGGAGGAAAGCAAATTTAATCTCCATCTTTAGGAAAAGCAAGAAGGAAGGCTCAAGTAATTATGGAACAATAGACCTCACCTCCAACCCTGGGAAGGTGATGGAGTAGCTTATCCTAGAAACCATTTCCAGGCACAGTACAAGGTAGGCCCAGGAAGGACAGACCAGGAACCTTCCTTGTCTGCTGTCCCTGTGCAGCTGTAACAGATGCTCTGCTAAGGGTTTCTGAACAAATTGACCTGCAAGGGGGGCTGTAACACGCTGGGCTTTGTTGTGTGAGTTCTGCCAGAGTCTGGCATTTAAAATAACTCCATTCAGAAGGTTTATCTACATCCCATTATTTACTGAAACATTATTAACAGGTAATCAGAGACACAGAAAACAAAGAGGAACAACAGGACAGAAAATAGATAAAACTTAAAAGAGATAAGCTATAGCAACCATCACATCCTGTTTCAAAGAAGATGGGAGTGGGAGAGGTTAAATTAATTCAGTATAGAACATCTCACCTGGTTCACAGTAGTTAAAATACTGGTTTAATCCACTTTTCATAAGTAGTAATACCAATAAACTTAACTAATATAAAGTAACAATCAGTTTGAAATAGTAGAATTTAGATTCATAATTAAAAGTAGAGCTAAAGCTTTGAAAATGTCCCTTGCGGAAAATGGTTCTTTTTAACTAGACTATTTTCCATATTTATAAAACCATAAATCCCTTTTCTTCATACCACAAAATTTAAAAATCTTGGTTCTTAATCCAAATTCCATTTGGATTTTGCAGGTCACATTCACCTCTGTCTAAAAATAAAAGAAGTAGTTCTGCACTGCCTGATGGGTTTTGTTCTTTTGTCTAATTGCACCTGAAACTCAGACTAGATATAAATACCTAAGTGCTTTTCAGCTTTCTCTTAGGGAAACTTACCTACTTTTGCAGAGCATCTTGTTTGGAGATCCATTAGAGTTTAGGAACTCAGAATTAGCTACTCAGAGTTAATCCATCAACAGGTGTTCTATTGCACATTTTTATTGACATTGAGGTTGAAATGTGCTTCTGAAGTTGCTACACAGGTAAATACCAGAAATTTTGTAATTACATAAAGAAAAGGCATGCAATGATTCCTTCTCCAGAGCTATCTGTGGAACAGTAAGACATCCCATATTCCACCAAGCATAATTCATGCCTTAAGAATTAGTCTGTTGAGAAGTTCAGTCCATTCAGTTTTGTTGTCATGTAGTGGAGATCACCAGAGGGAGCAGTAATCAAATTGATCTTCTTAGAAGGATGAAATCACTTAATTCCCTGAATTGCCTTTGTCCTTGTCACCAGCTTTTGAAACTCAGACCCTGTTCTTGTCTCCAACTGAGTCATTAGAGACTACAGAAACAGTGAGGATTTCTTCCTGCCTTAGCTGTGATGCAGTAGTTGGCTGCATAACTCCAAGAGCATATCGAACATTTATAGCATGGCTACAATGGCCATTATTTTCTACTAGATTAAGCTTTTAGTTATCCTTGGTATGTCTTTGGTCTTCTATACTGTGTTCAAACATCAAATCAAACAAATACTTTTACTGATTTCCCATAAGCTGTTCCTAAATTCATGACACCCACACACGAGAGCTGATCATTTTACAGCTCACTTAGATTAATAAAAAAGTCAAGATTTTTTAGGCCCACATAGTCAGGAGATGTTATATTCAAACCAATGACTGTGAGACATGCTTTTTTCTTGATTTATTCTAGTCCTGTTTTTCAAGCTGGTAGTTAATACAAAGAAAATCATACGCAGAGTTAAAAGGTACAAAAACTTTATTCTCTGCCTAGATTTACATCAGCTTGTGCTTCTGCTATTCTGTGTGTGAAATAGAACATTTACATACCTCATTCTCTAGGAAAGGGAAGAGATGGAAACAGTAACATTACACCAAACTGAGTTGATAAGCTGGAAATACAAACCTCCTTTCATCATTTAGCACGTGAAGAGATTATATTACTTTCTCAACCAAGTCTCTGATCTTCTTTACCGGCATCAATATAATACAGTCACAGAAAAACATGTTCATGCCAGAGCATAAAATCAGTATGAATTTTCTAGATCTCCAAGTCACACAATTCCCCATGTTTTCAAAGGACTACATCTTACAGGAGTACCATGTTCCCCTCAACAGGTAGAGCTGGCAATAGCCACATAGAAGTGTTTGGAGAGGAGAAGAGGCAAGGAATCTCAGTACAGGCAGAATTAAAAAGATCTATGAACTGCATACTATGAAGTTTTGCAGACTGCAAAGTCTTTAGCTATCAAAATTAGAAATTGTGTTTTGCATTAATATTCATATGAATACTTTTTAAAATCTAACTAATTTTTACAACATAAAAATTGCCTGTCTTTTGTATTTCATTTATTTTGGGCCACAAACATAATCAGCTTCCTTTTCACTTCTGGTTATTTTATCTCTCTAGTCAATGTCTATTTCCACTGTGAGTTTGTGGTTGAAATCATCGTTCCAAAACAGATAGCAAACAAATGCATTATTGCATCAAAGCAGTGTACAGCCATGTTTGTTTTCTGAGTAGCTGTCAATTCTAAATCAGCAGAAATTAAGAACAAAGCATCCATGTGGTTTTCATAAAATATGGAATTAATCTCTTTTTTTAAGAACAAAGGCTTTGAAAGATGTTCCCCCTCAAATAAAACCAACCAACCAACAAACAAAAAAACCCCCACACAAACCAAAAGAACAGCAGCAACCAAATGATAAGTATGAGCTTTACAGCTACTTGCTTATCTATCTAATATTCTAAAATCATGGGCTGTCTCCATATGAGTTTTCCTTTTCTTAATTAATATTGTACATTTCTTTCATACAGAAAACTCTGCATGCTACCTTATTTTCTGGCAGTAGTTCATCAGATGCAGTAGAATTCTTTAAAAACTTCCCTATTCTTTATTTGTAATCATCTCTTTATTTTTCTCACACCAGAAGATTCTGGTTTCATTGAATCATTGCGAATAGTAGCTTCCAAAACCTCTCAAGCTCTATTAACTACTACTCTTCAGATTTGCAAGGAAGTACATGGGTCAAATTTCTAATAATATCTTTAAGTCTATTATTTATAAACTTTTATACATCTTTGCAATTCATATGACATATCATATATAAGTTATTATCTTTACATGGAGTTTAAAAGAAATAATTTATTTTGGGAGTTTCTTCAGAAGAAAAAGATAGCTAAAGATTGATTGCAAAGTAAGACAATGTAAATCAATATTCTTTATTTAAATCCAGGAATGGTTCCAGCATGATTATTTCATTTACTACTCTATCTCAATGAAAGGATTTGTATGTATTTAAAAGGGTATAAATTAAGATTGAAATAATGCTTCATTTTCTCCGATGAGGCTGTCTTAGAGCCATTGTATCATTAAGTCGAGTCATTTTTTCCCCTTTAGAAATAGAATAAACTATTATAAACTAATATTTCAAAACACAGCTACAGACAGACATTTGTAATAAATTAGACAATTCTTGGCTACTTTACAAGAAAACAGTTGCAGCACAGGTCTTTATCTCTGTCTTTTAATGGATGCTGCTTTTGGTAAATGTTCATTAAGTTTCATATAACGCTAAATTGTAGTAGATTAGTTATTAAAAGGAATTTTACAATTATGTTAAGCTGAATAAGAAGATATATGTTTAAATGTAAGACAGAAATCCTTAAATTATGTCACAGAAACCAGACCTCACCCTTTCACCACCTCCCCATTAAATAACCTGCTTTGAACCAAAGAAGGTTAAAAGAAACACCTGCATGCAGGCCTTGTACTCATTCTAAGACTCAGCCATTCAACCAGACACAACCACTCCATTAAATTTCTTTCTAAGCTGGGATAACTCCAGCCAAACAAATAATTTCCTTGCTGGAATTGTATCCTGTCAGCTCTATTTGAGAGAGAAAACTATTTTTGTGGTATAACTTTTTTTCTACAGCATTATCAGGAGATTGCATGAAAGGTGATTCACAAAGTACAATTATCTTGACATGAGGGGAACTCAGGCTGGCGGGTTTCTAGTAGCATATGGAGATGTTTATCTGAAGTGAAGGCTAAGTTACATCCAGTGGAATCTGCTTTTAACCCAGATTACATACCTGGAAATATACTCCAAGTCAAACTTTCAAGCAAGCGGGAACAGAACAAGTGCCCTTATGCTCAGGAATGGTGACTCAGAGTTACAAAGAAGAAATACTGAAATGGATCCATAGCTCTTCAGACTTACATTCATGTAAAAGTTATCTTCTCCAGTCTTGTGAAATCAGCCATTGTCAGACACAACTTTGCTTCTGGCAACTTAAAACCGCTCAGTGTGGAAAATAAACACTTATCATTCTTAAGTTTGGTAGCATCTACCATTTTGGCTGGGGGGGGGGGGGCACGGCGAGGGGGAGGGTTGATATTTGCTTTGTCCTCACACTATCATCTAAAAATACCAGTACAGTATTTTCTCTTTTGAAATAAGAAGAGACTAGGTAAAATGACATTCTGCATTCAAGTCCCTAGCCATCGGAAATTATGCTAATTTGAAATTGCCTTGTCTAAAATGTTTGTCCCCTGACCCATGTATACATACACATTCATTCTGAACTGGATTTTCCCCTTTAACAGGCTGATTGATTGAGGCTCCAGTGGAAAGGGAAATTTATGAGTCATCATATTAAATTATAACCTAAAGATATATATTTGAAAGCCTGAAAAAAATGCTAACTAAAATAGTATTGACTGGTAGAAATGTCTCTCTTTGAAAGCTGAAAAGTGTTTGAAAAGCTGAAAAGCCACCTGACAAATTCTCAATGGTCTGGGTCTGCCTCTGTGTATGTTTTTTGTAGTGTATTTTTATTACAAAATATCAATTGTTAAAATTCCTAGACTAAACTGAATTTTAATTTTCTGCACAGTTTTCAGATAAAGTTTGAGAGAGAAAAGAGAGAAAGTAATACTTTCACTCTTTTTCACAATATTTGCAACTGCAACAGTTTTTGAAAATATGTATTGGATAGAGAGACATACTTGGTATGTCTAATGCTCTCGACTTTTCTCTACAATTTTTTCTCTAGCAATGAAATAACACAATATCACATCACATCACAAAACACACTCTAGGAATAAAACCCATAGTTCATGAAAGAAGTAATTTCAAAAATGATCTATACTTCAAAGGTAGACAGGCTTCTTGGTAATGAATATTATGGAGAAGAAAGAAAGAGATGCTGACAAGTATTTTTGTCACTAACTTACAATTCAAGAGCTTGGCAAAATAGATGTGCTTGTTTACTACAAGCACAATATAAGAATAAAGATGCATTTAGTTATTAATTGCCCTCTTTTAAGTGGCTGGATTTATGGGTGTCGCAGCTAACTACAATGCCATCATTTAGTAATCTTCATTGACTTCCTAAGCAAACTTTAAAAGTCTGTATAATTATTTTGGTTTAGTCATCAAACAGCTCATTTTTTCTCAATTAATCATCACTTGCATTCCTAAACAAGCATCAAAAAGTAAGTGATTATACCACTGCATAACATTTTATAAACAGAAGCTCAACTTAGACCAACTCCTAGCTGGCAATAGTATGGGAGAGAGGGTTCCTGTTACAAACAACTGTGTTAGCAGGAAAATAAACGACATATCATAGCTGCCACCCTGGATATACTCAGAAAAGATACAACTTTATCTTTAAAAATTAACTTGAATAATAGCAGTTACAAGCATAAGGGTAAATAAATGAAGAAGAAATTATTTACGTTTAGGGTTAAGACTTCTACTACCACCAGAAAGATGTGTTCTCACTACATGTAGAGAATAAGTTCAGGGGCTTCTGTTTCTAAGACCTTCCAACAAATTTAGAAGGGACATGTGGATTGCTTCTTGTATACCCCTGCACAGACCTTAACTCACACGTACAAAGAAGGGAAAATTTTGATATCACAGGGAAGATAGAAAAGAGCTCCTGAGAAAAGTTACAGATCTTAAGATGATTTCAGATCCTTCTATTTCAGTCACACATAAGGAATTACCTCTTATCTAAACTGCAGTAGGTAAATCCACATGTTTTCTCAGCCAGATCAATTTCTCCATTCATGCTACAAGAAAAGCTGTGCAACATATACTGCTGACCACCAAGGACTCACCTTTCCTGTTGCTCTGTGAAATGTCCTGGAGTAAGGCACAGCACTGTCCCAGTACTACTGGAGGAAAGCAAAATGCCCTCCCATTCTTTCTGCCAACATTGCCTACCACTCCTGATCCCATACTTCTACTACAACCCTTTGTGCAGCCACCTGTGCTCCTGCTCTGTTTTCATTGCTTGCATCATGTTGCCTTGTAACAGAAGTGTAAGAGAGCAGCAACCTATATAGCTTTTAGAAGGCAATGGGGGAACTATTAGGCTACACTTATTTGTGTGTATGTATGTGTGATTACCCTGAAATTAAATCTTCCTTTCCCCTCTATTTCCAATAAATAGCTATGTGTTGGTTAGATGACTCCATTAGCTGTTCAGTGATGCTAGTAACAGCTGTTTTGAGTAAAGGAATAAAAAGAACTAGTAAGAAGTAGCAGCCATAGCTGATGGTAAAACAGAGGGATGGGTCAGCAATTAAAGAGGTGCCCCCAGGGAGGCAATAGTTATAGGCAGGAGCAGGCAGCACCTTAGAGCACCGGATTCCTGTTTCAACCAGCAAAATGTAGTAAAAGGAAACAGCATTTTAAAATAAATCAGTGTAAGAAATGAGTGCAGCTTCCAGCAAAGGGGTGTCCTGTTCATACCTACCTAAATGGCCTACCAGCCATCAGCACTTCTATGTGAAGCACACAGCCAGATCTAAAGTAGTGATGCCTGTGCCAACTTTAGAACCAGCCATAGAGACAAAAGCAGCTTAGTTAATAAGTTATACTAAATTTACAGGGCTGTGACATACTCCCTGTGACTTCTGGAATTTCTGAGCAAAGCCACCCACCCTGTTACCCACTGAATACAGTCAAGAATATGCTAGGGACGCAGATCATATGTGAAGTTTGTCTACAGCCTTGGGCAAGGAATGCCTTACTGTTATCTATGTGCCTCAATTTATGCCTAATTGTGTCAAGTGAAGTGCAAAATTCAGCTGAACACATTTATTAATAACAGTCAAAACACGCAATGCTGATAAATGTTGATGCAGCGACATACAATGTACAACTCATCTAATCGCACCTAGATAACAACAGAAAAATCTCTGCTTTCCCCATGTGTGACTTTTTTCTTTTTAAAAAAAATATTCAATGATTAAATAGGAAATTTTCATAACAAAGCTCAATTTTATTTTAACTCTATAAAATACACTGCATTTTCATGTAACTAAATGCCAAGACAAAGCAATGAGATCAGATTAGATGGGCCTTTATCAGAAAGACATTCTAGGACTTCTCTTTGATTTTGATATTTCCTATGTTACGACACCAAGCAGCAAAAAACAGGTAGTTAGTGATATTTCTACTTCATACAGCCTGTGGTTTCCCATCAAATCAAATGTTGACACTTTACAGGTGAAGCCAAGTTTGTAGACCACAAATCCAGACTAGAAAACACAGGTGAGTAAAGTCTTAATGATTGGGATATGCATTTAGCTAGAGCACCCTTAGCAGGTTAGCTTAGTTTCACAATGAACAAAGACATACAGCAACCAAGAGAATTCATAAAGTTTCCTGACATAACACATGAAGACAGTAGTCTATGGAGTGTGGGCTGAGAGGGAGGTGGTAATGTCTCAGGCCTCTTGTAAAGATTTAGTGATGTCTGCTTTGCTCAGAATTAGTTGCAGAAAAGATGGGGAGCTGCTCTGTTAAAATCTTGTTTCTACAAGGTGATCAAGTTTGAAAACCATGCTAACATTGGTTTTCTCCTCCACTTTATCATTAGAGCACTTTATTTTTTATTCTAATTTTTTTGGTTGAATAACTTTTGGAATTTTAGTCTAACTCTCTTCAAAGGTTTTTATACTTTCTCTGTGATTGGTTTTCTTGCCAATAACTTTTCTCTTGCTCTAGTCTTCAAAATTCCTTTACTTATAACATTTTAAAAATTATATTAAGAATAGGTGGCACAGTTTCTTACAATTTCCCTTTTTAGACTATGAATTTAATATTACTGTTGCCCCTTATTCCAGACAAGTTTTGCACCTTTGTTTTGGAGAAAATCCAGATTTCTTATATACTCAAGTATTTAAGTGCCTTGGTCCAGCTGGTTTCACTGGCTTGTTTTTTTAAATTTATTCAAGTTTGCTCTTCTAAAATCTGAACTTAAGTTACAAATCTAGTTTTGTGGCTGCTTTACTTAAAAGAAACCTGCTTATGTTCACATTTTCCCAAGGTTATTTTGTATCATCAATCCTCTGTAACATCTTCATTTCTTTCCAAAGCTAGAGTACAAATGCCATCATCTGTTTTGACTGATTTGGTGACTATTTGATTAAGAAAACTTTTAGCTAACGCATCTGAGAATTACTGGGCGCTAGCACTACTATTCCTGTTCATTTATCAAACTGTATCTGGGAAGTGAATGTGTCATATAATAATAATCTCCCTGACGGTATATATCACCCTGTTCTCCTAGACTTAATTATCCACTAGCCTTCTATCCATCTATAGCAAACATACAGAACTTAAACCTAAAGCTGGGGGGAAGAGTGGCTATTATCACCATTTTCTAAAATGGTTTCACTCCCAACAGATCCTATTTGATTCATGCCTTTGATTTTTCCTTTCTCTACCTTACTTTGGATCATTCATGTATAATGGTACGTCACTAGCTTATATTTCCCCTTTTCAGCTAGCAATAACATATAATCTTTTATTCCAGGCATGTTTTTTAATCATCTCGGTTCTAGAAAGATCAGAGAGAAAGAAGAACCTTATAAACCACGCTAGACTTTTACTGTCACGTGACAATCCAATTAATCATTTTCTAACGAATGAAAACAAACAAAAATTGATTACTCCATATCTGCCACTGTATGTGGTTTGATATAGATCAGAGGGAAGAGTGGTACCATGGATGTTTGGGTTTTACCTTCAGTTTAAAGCCTGGTCAATAATATCAAGAAATAGAACCTAATGCATTTATTCAGTGAGACCATGTAAGCAACAGAAATCAAAACATTTTACACAGTGTAAGCTCTTTGTTGCACAGATTGAGGAGTTCTCTATCTATTTCTGTTCATCAGTAGTTAAAGATCTACGGAATTTAATATACTCCTTTAAGGAAACCCTTTGTCAATCAGCATGGCCATAGTAAGATTATCTGTTTGTGTTAATGGAGCAGAAATACAGAACTGGAGGAGATGGGGGGTGGGGGGGAATAGACACAAAAAGTATCTCTGAATGTGACTTCTTTCCTTCCTTAAACCTTTTGCTAGATACTTCTGGTGCAATCTTCCAATTACCATGTTCAATTCCATGAGTGACACTCTTATGGAAATTTTTTGTCTGTTGTTTGTTAAGATCACAAGGTTTCCAGCGCTATCAAGTGGTAGTCCTTAATCATGCCAGTGATCAATACTCCCTGGATATTGTCATTTTTCTCTACTGCAAAGAGGTTTTCAGTTTGCAGCTGGAAGTGTTATTAACATTTATGGGTACAGTCCTGCTTTATTTTGGTTTTTTAAATGTTTTTTAATTGTATTACCACTCCTGTTATTCCCCACAACAAAATGCAACATGGTAGTTATGTGGGAGCATAATCATGATTATCCTCTTTCTTGAAAATGCTTCGGTCATGCTACAGTTTCCTGGTATTTGATAAATCAACTGTTTTCAAGATACTGGGACTTTCCCTTACCAGCTTTCAACTTGACTGTTATAATTGTTGAAGCAATTCATCAAAATTCACTGTGAAACTTGAACAAATTTGCCATAACTTCCTTGGTTATGGCTAGATATTAGAAAATAGCACTGCATTTTTCCCAACCTATTGAAATATATCAACCCTGGTTTGGGCAAAATTTGTCTGCTTAAATGTCTTAACTTTCAAAGAGGGAAAAGTAGCTTAACAAACTGGTCGCATGCATCCATGGACCTTTGAACAAAGCTGGATTTCAGTTTTACTCACAGAATCAAACCTATTTTCATGTTTGGCTTTCTCCGGTGGTAACTAAGGTCTCATCAGTGAATAGGTCTGTAGAACAGTTGTAAGGGTTTTTTCTTCCTTCAGCAATCCATAATTTTCCATTTAATTAATCATTTGTAGTTGCATATCGATTTTGGAATTCTTAGTGTGTATCTTTTTTTGTAACTTAAAGTAAAGCATCTACTTAGATAAAAGCAGCTACAGAGATAAATGGTTCTTGTGAGACAAATTTGCAGATGACTTTCACAGTGCAAAAAATCTTCATTTTAATACAGAAGTGAACTTCTGCTGTTGAGTGAGTAGAAATATCTAGAAAATAACGGGGTCTCACAAGTTAATAAGTAGCCTTATACTTATGTATAAGTGTGATATTTCTCAGAAAGCTTGCGTGCAGAGCTCATTTCATATGCAAGTGAAGGTCTGGAGGATTGTATTCTACCCACCTTTATTAGTATAATTGTCTTCAGTTAATCTAATAACTTACTCCCTTCACAAAGGAATATCTACTACCCAAATGTTTGTAATTAAAGGCAAGACTTGTCACAGGTAAAATAAGGTTCAAGGGGGACAAAAAATAATCATTCAACTAATCCTGGACTTTTTTATTCTCAATATATTCAAACCAATCCTCCTCAAACTCATTTGAAAGATAACTATCTCTGATGCCTCAACAACATATAATTCTGCCCCCTTTTCTGTGATCAGAAGTACACTATTCAGTGTTTAGTAGACCCTGTGCAGGGAGAGCAATAAGAGAACCTGAGAAAGTATTTGACTTCAATACCAGGCTAATATTACAACCCTGAAAAACATAGCTAGCATACACTAATTAATAGCTGTATGTCAAAAACATAGTCAAATAATAAATAAAAAATATTAAGCAAAATGTAATCCAGAAGCTAAACTCCTCTGCTTTCAAAAAACCAAATAAAATTTAGTAACAGATGCAAATCATTATAAAGTATGTGAAATTGTGAAAATAATTACAGTTTTATGTCAGTAAAAGTAGTGGACTATTCTCTTTAGATATAGTGATTTATTAATTAATTTATTTCAGCTTTTTATTATTTACTTATTTTAATAAAGTTGCTAATTGGTACCTTAATAGGAAGCAGCTAGGGTTTGAAGATGAATGCGAGTTGTGATATTTTATTACCACATCAGTTTTCTGTACTTGAACAAAAGGGGGGGGAGGGAATAGTAATTATATGGCCCAAAGGATTTCATGACAAATGAGGGAGCACATATCTCTGAGGAAAAAAGTAAAGAGATAAAAGAACAGGCAAAAAGGAGGAAATGTGTCTAGAAAAAATGAACTGTTAGAAGAAAACCTGCAGAAGTCTCTGCACTGTGATCAGATGACTGAGATGAATCCAAGACCAAGTGACAGCTGTTACTATTTTGATTCAGAATTCTTTTAAAGTCTGAAAGTAAACTTTTTTCAGGATGATGTGGCCCACAATAAATATTTGATTTTTCTTTCTTTAGTCTCCAATAATAAATACTTTCATAAATGAGAATGTATGTTCCTGCACTTATAAGTAGAAATAAACTGGATGGAATGGAATGCTACCTTACTAAGATATGAATGCTTTAATTGCTGAGTACTTGGACAGGACCTGTACTCTTGTCATCACAAACAGTACATAAGGTATTGTTTCCTTTGATAGCCTCACTAGACTACTGCAATCTCAGCATGCTTACAATGTGAAGAGTCTAGTTCAATTTTTGTTGTAAACCTTAAATAGCTCTTGATTTGTCCTCTCAAAGCTTATTCAGTTTATGTAAGTGGGCTGAATGGTAATGTATTATTAAAACCATCTTGAAATTGATAGCAGTTATTCATAAAGGTGGAATGTTTTACTATTACTTTTAATAATTATTCTAATAATCCCTTAAACGCTAAGAGATATAAATTAGTCTCCTGTAATTTCTTTCATCACAATTTTAGCACAGTTATACTCAGTATTACTTTTATTTGTATAGACCTATAAAATAAAGACTCCCCAAAACCTGTTTTATTCACAAATGATGATATTGGTAGACCTATAGCTGGAACATAAAAATCTTACCTTTAGATGAAAATAATCTATGCTTCTTGGGTCTTTGACCCCCACAAATCAAAATGTAGGACTAGCTGTTCTACTTTAAACTTCATAAACATTTCTGTTTTGGGAAAAAACCTAAAATTCTGCCAGATTGTTTTCCAATATAATTGGACTATATGGAATATCTGTTAAAGAGAATATATTTACATAAAAATCTATACAATTTATCCATTGATAATTTTTCAGTTTCCTGTATCCTAATCAAAATTCTTGAGCTGTATTTTGAGGCTAATTGACATTCTCATTAATGTGACTAAGAGCAGTTTCGGTCCACAGTTGTTCAGTGTGTCTCCAGATATGGTCACTAGATCAGTGTCTTGCTCTGTGTGATGTCTGTAAATACTCCTAGCATACAGTTCCCATGCCTCTCACTACACCCACTTATAGTTTCTAAAGGAGATGGGTTTTTATATTTCAGAGAGTGTTAGCCCATGTTTGCAGGCAGTCTGAAAGGTCCCTGGAGGTCTAAGTGTTGTGAAAACATTGAGCTCAGTAGGTGCAACGTTGTTAGGACACTTGATCATCTCTGTGTTCGAAAAAAGTTATTTCCACCAGACCTCTCCAAATCTTTCCCTCAGCAGTATTCAATCAGGCAGGAACACAATCCTAAGATAAAAAATAAAAAAATAAAAAAATTAACCAAAGCAGTGAGAATAGAAACCCTCTGAACCATTTCCTAAGAATGTAAATCTCTAATAACCTTCTCAAGGACGTTAATAGTATCTGTAGAAGTAGTTTGGACATTATATAGTCCAAAAGGATCTAATTACAGTCAGGCTTTTTCTTACAAAAAAAAGCTGGCACTGATTTCCTAAGGGTTGTTCTGTGGGTTTGGGTTTCTTTGGGTTTTGGGTTTTTTCTGGGTTATTTCCTAAGGTCACAGGATTTATTTAACTGTGGTGTTTCTGGGTAATGTCTCTTTGTAATTCAGTGCAGAGATGTGTCTGAAGTAAAACTATTTTTCCAGCTCTTTATGGGAATCTGAAAGCAATGTATTAAGTATTTATTTACCAGTGTGTTTAGTTGAACTTATTCCCATCATGTGCTTCCTTCCCAGGTGTCAGTGCCATCTGGAAAAATTTAATGACAGAAGTATCACCTTTTAATGAGTTTTATAACCTAGTGAAGGTTATCTATAATCCAGTAAAGCTGTGTTGTCTCATGCATGAAATGATAGGAGTTTGGAGCCAGTCAGCAGTAAAAGATAATTTGAAATAATCTTTTTAGCCTAGCCTCCAAGGTTAAGAAACACTTCATACTGGTGAGCAGATGTGCCTGACACATTGGTTCTGCTCCAGGAGCTAGGATCAACTCTAGGTTCTGTTCAGGAATGTGTGAACTTATGGTGCTCATCCGGGCATGGAAACTTTGGGTTTTGCTGCCACCCTGAGAGCACTTGTCCCCTTCATCAGGTCACAATGTGGCAGGCTGGGGAATGGATCTCGGAATCCCTGGCCAGTTACTTCTAGGGATGCAGCTGGAGAGGCAGTACATAAAAGAAAGCACGAGAAAGGAGCCATACCCTCATACCTGAGGGTGCCTACTATTGAAATGTATAAGACTGGCCAGTCAGTAGTCTTCAAGTCCTATGCAGATCTGAAGTATGTGTCAGGCTAACTGCAGGAGAACATTATGTATATACATAAGTATTTTCCACTTATGTTTTCCTAGCCACTAGGTCATGCAAAACCTGCTAAGGTTCAAACCAGGCCTTCCAGGCACTGCTTTCAGAAATAAAGAGCAACTGAGTGTTCACTTCCAACATAAGAACTGGTATAAGTTAGCAATGACAATAATATATATTCAACTTCAGGGACCCTGTATGAATTTATTGTAAGAAAAATGAAGCATGCTTTTACAGTTATCATAACCAATGTATCTGAGAAAAGGGTAATAGATTGTACTGTCTTACAGAGATGTTCCATTGCAAAGCTAACAAGAGAAAAAAGATCATCCACTATGTAAGAAAACCCCTTGCAATTTCTCCTTATACTTCAAATAAAACATGGTCAAGCTATATACAAAAATACTGTACTGAAATGTAATTAATCATCTACTACTTTCAATAAAATTGGAATGCCTAACATGTACAAACCAGTTTTTTGCCCTTGTGGGCAGGCGGAAACTGTCAAATATTTTTACTGTAAAAAATCAGTGCACAAGAAAAATACTTTGCTTAATTTAGACAAACCATAGTACAGTGGTTAATTTGCTTTGGTTTTCCCACAGAGCAAAACTTTGCCTTTCCTATCCATTATGTCTTCTTTCCTTTAACCAGATTTCTAAATGTGAAGTAATTGAACTCAAGTAGATGTCTCTACATTTTATTGACTGAAACCAAGTTTTGCTGTGATAGCTAGGAACTTTGACTGCACATGTAAGCCCTTGATAAACCAGGCATGCATCACGTATTCTTCCTACCCTACCCACCCTTAAAGTCTGTCTACCCTTTAGCATGGTCTTTCCTTTGACTTCTTCATTGAAGCTCCAAACATTGCAGGAGATTGTAAAAATGTGTATTTACCTCTAAAAAGTTCTGCTTTGGCTTTAATACAACTTTTGTCTGAATTGATCTGGAATTGCTTTTTCACCTTTTGGGCTATGACCTCAAAAGGTTAATGTTAAACTGCAATATAGTAGACATGGATTTGTGGAGAAGTACCATGACTAGCAGCAGTTTCTCAATGGCTCAATGCATAAAGATAAAATAATGACATATTTTGTCAAGAATAAGCTGACCTGTGGATTTTTCCTCATGCAGAAGAAAATTGAAATAAGAATTCTCTCATTAGAAACAACACAACTAAATTGTATTTGTTGCCACAGTGCAGGACTGTCTACTTCTATACAAAAGTAGTTCTGGTGTCCAGGAGCCTTAAACCAGTTAAAATAGAGAAGAAGCATCAAAGACTCCTACTTTGATAGTCTTAAAATAAAAGTCACTGTGCCTGAAGACTGAATTTTCTTCATAACTCACACCTGGTGATTTCACTGTATGTGGCCATATGGGACTACAAAGTTAGTAGCTTAAAGGGATTATATTTCTCATCTTCATCATGCTTAGAGTTATGGAGTTTAATCACTTTTTTTAAGAGATCCAAGTGAAATTTTAAAACTCTGAACTGAAACTCCTGTTCTCAGATTCACTGCTGAAAATTCCTGGGAAAGAGAAAAATCTCTGTAAGCATTCAACTATAGTTCTTTCCTAAATCTTTCATGCATGTGTCTGTGAGGAGCAGGGGGTGAAAGGAAGGATAATGGGTTTGCTTACAGCGAATGTACAGGTCCTTTGGTCATCTTTTCAAGGGATTGGTTTCCTTACTGTCTTAAGTTACCATCTTGGAGGTCTAATATCCTTATTAAAATGATCCCTCATATATACAAAGAAGTTACAGGAAAAAACTGCCAATGGCTGTCCACATAAAGAAGGGCTGTGGAAATGTAGAAGGCTGGATTTGGATATATTTAAAAAAAAAAAAAAATTACTGTCCTGTGTGAATGCTTTATTACTTGCAAGGTCATTAGAATCACCCTCCCTAAGACACACCTTACATCATATGTACTTCAAGAAATCAAGAATATCTTTCAGTGATTCTTAACTGTTATCACTTTAGAAACTGAAAAACTGCCCTGCAGCATTTTCTCTATGGTCTAACAAAATACATCGTATACAACTTAAAATTGTGCAGTGAGACAAGGAAAAAGTACATTGCATAAAGGAGGGTAGTTCCCAAAGCAACAGGAGTGTTTGTCTCATTCACCTTCATATTATAGATTCCATATAAACAGACATGATGATGAAAACCCTGCCAGACTACCCATACCTCCTTGTGCATGAAGAAGCCCACCAAGGCAAACTGATGCTCTCCACAGTTCAGAACTATGTGCTTGTTACATGTTGCTACCTCAAGGAGGTTTAATTTGTGGACCGATACTTTCTTTGCCTTCATCTCACCAGTTTTAATATCTCTGGTCCTTGAGTTTCTCACTTTTTCACAGGATTAGCCTAGGAACACTTCATAGAATAATCCAAACAACTGTAGAATAAGACTACACAAAGTAGAGGAGATTATGTGATTACCTTCCTAAATGTGGAAGAAGGAAACCTCAAAATTACCCTTGTGGCAGGAAGATTTGCTAAAATACAGAACTGGATTCATTCTTTTCTCTGCATGGGAAATACAGATTTTCTATAACTGTCCTTCAGAATTTTCTCTACCTTGCAGAAAAGAACTTGTGCTTCTGGAAGCCAGAAAGAGGGAGTAAGCAGAGGCATACCTCTTTAGCTTGCTATTTATGACAATTAATTGCAAAAGAAGAAACCTCGCTTTTAGCCCTTCAGTGAAGGGATGATTTTTTTTATCAGCTGACCTCCATGTAAAATATTCAATTATCTATGGCTGCTGATATTGCTTTGGCAAGACCATAAATTCATTTTGCTTGCTTTCTTCTTAGTCTTCTAAAATGCTTCACCACCCACGTGTACAAACCAACGTGTACATAATTACTTTGTATTTGTGAGTTATGTAAAAATCCAGTTCTTTGGCACAGACTCTTGTTTCTCTGGCCCTTCTGGCAAAATGAGAATGTTTGTGTTATCATACATACATACAGCAAAACTCAGTGTCTACCTGCGAAGACATTTCTCTGAAATGACCTCACCTAATGATACATTCTGTATGCAAAAACTTCACTCTGTGCCCTAATTATCTTTCACACAAAATGTGTTGTCTTAATACTGTCCAAAGAAGCCCAGGACAGTGTCTAACCACCCACTCCCTGCCATAAACACAGCATTCACTTTTGTGATCCTAAAGCTTTTCAGAGATATGAATTTTAAAAGGTTCTGTACTTCACCAATTCATGAGCAGTTTGAGCCACTAATGACAAAACAACAGGAATTTAGTTTGCTTTGATCATTTCAAGATGTGGGCAGCCTGGACAGATTAGTGATATGTTTTGTTACATTGTAGTAACGTGCTGACATCAACTGGAAATTCTTGTTCTTCTAAGACTGCCAATTGATTTACACAAACCCCAGAAATAATATGGTCATTAAAAGCAGTCTGTATGTTTGCATCCATAAAATGTTCCTACTGAAGTACATATCTTGCAACTTTTTAAGCAAGTATATGTGCACTGCAAAATAAAGCACGTGAAAAAGTGGACCATCTTATGATGTGTTGCCATTTCTGCAAAAAGCAAACTGAGAAAAACAGTATATCTGATGTCTAAGCAACCTAGTACAACTGTTTCTGTGTATTTAATTAATGCTTTTATGATGGCAAGCATCAGACAACAAAATTGAATTCACAGTCTCCAGAACGTCTGCCAGAATTTCCCACAACCAGGGAAATATATCTTACTGCACATGGTCTAATCTCAGATCTGCATTACAGAGGTTAGTCAAATTTATTTGTTCTTTAGTGTACACCTTGTCTAAGGGGAAGTGTTTTAAATGTTCAAAAATGTGACTTTTTACATTCAGTCATCCTTCTCTTCCTAGTATGTCTAGTTTTATTCCAATTACCAAGTTGCATTTTTAACTAAAGACAATTCAAAAAAGAAGCCGTGTGTCATTCCAAAAGTAAAGAGCAATTTCAAAAGCATTGAAAAGAGTTAAAAGACTGTTCTTATTACAAGGCAACTACAAGTAACTTAATTGCAGCATGTGCAAAGAATTTCTAATGCAACAAATTAACATATGCTTGTTTCTAGTTTTTCCGCTTTTCACCCATCCCCAAGGGAATTTTTAAAGGCTTGTTACTTAATAAGACCAGCTAAGAAAACAGAGCATCACTGCTCACTCATCTGATCAATCAGTTAGTATGTCTTTGCCAAAACTGCACATAGTGGCAAAACTGGTCTTATCCCCCATTGCTAATTTGTACTGAACTGTTTATTGATCTTTCTTTTTTGCCTTGCATCTTCCCACAAGAAGAGTTTGCATTTTCTTTTATCAGCATTCAAGCATCCTCCTACAGAAATATTTAATCTCCATATGATGTCAGTAGGCATAATATTAACTGGCATTTTGGAAGAGCTGACCAGAAAGAGGACTACTTCACAAGACATTTCTTAATATCAGTTCACAGGATGTAGAACTGTTGGAAATAACAAGCAGCCCCATTCTATTGCTGCTTTAGTTTGGTCTGGTTTTCCCTGTTCAAAGACATGGACACTAGGACAGAGCATGACCCTTTATCATTTCCTGGCTCTTTGTGGGCTGGGACAAGCCCTTTTCTGGAGCAGAAGGGAGCCCTGGTTTGCAGCCTGGACCTGATGGTTCTGGGCTTACCTCCTGACATCCCAAAGAAGGAGAGGTAAGAGCAGAGCAAAGTGTGGTGGGTTAAACCTTTGCTGGATGCCAGGTGTCCATCAAGCTGCTCTGTCACTCCCCACCTCAGCCACATGCAGCAGGGGAGAAATAAGATGAGGGGAATAAAAAACTTGTGGGTTGAGATAAAGGCATTTTAATGAAAGTAATAGCAAAATTCACACACATGGAAGCAAAGGAAACAAAAGACGTTATTCTCTACTTCCCATCAGCAGGCAATACTTGACCACCTCCAGGGAAGCCGGGTTTCAGTACGCATAATGCTCTAGAAGACAAACATCCTAAATAATGATTGCTCACACACACACACATTTCCTCCTCCTTTCCCTTAGCTTTTATATCTGAGCAGATGTCATATGCTATGGGACACCCCTTTGGTCACTTTGGGTCAGCTGCCCTGATTATGTGCCCTCCTGAGACTTTGCTCACCCCCAGCCTACTGGGCAGGGTGGTGGGGAATGTTGGAGAGACAGCCCTGATGCGGTGCCAGCGCTGCTCAGCATCACACCAAAACACTGGTGTGTTATCCCCACCTTTCTAGCTGCCAATACAAGGACAGCACTATGGGGGCTGCTGGGGGGCTCAGCCAGACCCAATACAAAATGAAATTTCAAATTATTCATGGCTGAAACAGGGATATTATTCTCTAGGTATAAACACTGGTTTTGTGTTGGAGAGCTGGGAGGAAAGAATGGGACAGATGGTATGTGTGTGTGTGTGAGAAAGTATACATGTTTTCCCAAATCTAAATCTTAAGAGTAATTTTTCTCCAAATTTTAATCATAAAGTGATTTAGAGGATTGCAGGCTGAAAAAATCCCTTTACCTGGAAAATAAGCACCAAGTAATTAAAAACTTGCTAAGAACATAGTAATTGGGTCCCATGCTACTTAGCATCACTAAAGCAATCATCAGACTGTGTAGGTACATAAAACAATGGGACATCTGGAGGACATGAATGTAAAAATACTTTACACTGGTGTCACGGTTGGCCTAAGTTAGTAATTGTCTAAAACAGGCCTCTCTGCTCATATGCATCAAACAGGCATTTGCTTTTTCTCTCAAGAGAGCTCAAAACAGCCAAATCCCTGCCTTTTCTGTGAAAGGTCAATATGGAAATTAGAAGCAGGAGAATACCAGGTAATAAATGTTGGCTTGCATAGCCAGGAAGTCATGAAAATTAATATTTCAACCATCTTGAATTACATAAGTATCTAAAGCAGGTAAGAACAAGTTCACTTTTGAAATTTTAAAATAAGAAATTTTAAACTTTTCTGACACAGTTGTCCTTAAACAGCTTTTTCTAAACAAAAGTTCTGATCCAATAAGACTCATCTTGGTAAAAATGTGTGTGTCCTTCATCCCCAGTAGGAGAAGATGAAGCTGTATCTGATATTTGGCATGTTTCAGTTGGCTATTTAGAAATTCTGTGGAGACAGAAAGTCTAACAGAGGTCTGTTTCATTTGCAATCTGTTTTCTGTCTTGGTTTCTCTCTACTTTTACGTATATACATGCCTACATGTGTATGTATATATGTACATTCATACATGTAGGTGCAGATACACATACAGCAACATCAGCTTCATACCAGACCAGCCAGTTCAGACCAGACTGTCTCATGATAGGGTCTCCTGCATTACTCAGAACTTCCATCCTAGCTCACTTTCCCAGATGAAGATGCCAATGAAAGTCCAAGATAGGTGGTCAAACATCAAGATGACATTACAATTTTTCTACACCTCCTCCTCCACCTAAACGTTTGCCACAGCCAGGTATCTACACTGAGGACAGTGGTCCATATGTCCCACTTGAACGCCAAGAGCCCTAGTAATAGAACCAGCATATTTCTACTATATCTGGGAGGTTGAGCCAACTAACATACACCTGTAGAGAGCCAGCCTGTTCAGATTCTAGTAGAGCTGAGAATGAAATACTGACCAGTTTAGACAGTGCTGTCAACAAGGGGGGGCCTTTAGGTATATCAAAAAAGAAAAACTCAAGGATGTGGTGCATTTTAATCTTGAAAACTGGGAAGCATAAGTATTTGGCGGTTCCCTGAAATGCTGTGGTGACTTAACTCAGGATTTAAAAGTCTTAGTTTTGGAACTCAGTATCTATTGTGGGATTTAGAAAGGACTTGGATGTTGCCTTGAGCAGAAGTCATTTAGTACCTAGAATTTCTTTTTGCCCATTTTCCCCTACTGTACAAAGGAGTAATAGACCTTTTTCCTAATGCACTTCAGCTTTGTGACAATAAAGTGTTAGAAATGGTGGCACAAACAGATTTTTTGATAAGTGGAGGTAAATAAACTAATACTGAAGAAATTCTGAAAATATCTTTATTATACACTTAAAAGAATGTGTCAAAAACTAATGTCAAATTAAGCACCTAAAATAAAAGGTAGGACTCTCAATACATGGAATTACTACTGGACCCATAGTATTGCATAGTACAAAATGCTTCTTAAGGATCCCAAACAGGAACTAAGAATACTTCTGTGTTCTGTACAACAAATGTTCTCCCAATCATAAAGGAAGATGAGGAGCAGAGAAGTAAGCAGATCTCTGTTTTAGTTTAAGAAGGACGCACTAACAGCTGGGGGTCACAATACTGTCAGTATTTCATATATATACCTTTATATATATACATAAAGGTGTGTGTATATATATATATATGTATATATATATACCTTTATGTAAAGGTACTACTCTGAGCAGCAATGGACAGGAATTTTCCAGTCTGTAAGGAACCACTAGAGAAACTGTGATCAGATTCATCCACAGCAGAATCACCAAGATGCACCCTTTGCATCAGAAAAAGCTGCAGATTATTATTAGAAGATCCCTGGGGTTAGTGGGAACATAGTCACTTCACTTTCTTGATATTTGAAGTGCAAAAATCAAGGGAATCAGTGCATACACACAAAAAAAGGATAGAGTATGGGAAAAGCAAGAGTTAAAAGTTGAAAATAGCCAGGTAAAAACCAGAGGGCTGAATCTGATACTGCATTGTTATTTCTTAGGTGCATTCCTTTGTAGCTAAAACTCAGTGAAAACTTTTAAGATTACTTGTATAAAACAGATATTTTTCTGAATTTCAAATCCATTCTATGCTATTTTGTGTGTCTGTCACAAAGAATGGCTAAAATAAAATCAGTATGGCTAAACGTAATTAGGTGTTTATTGTCCTTTTCTTGAAAGAGTGATTTGTTTCCAATTATTGCAAAGGCTATACAGAGCCCTAGATGATTTTTTTTTTCCTAGGAAAAGCTTTTGCAACTCAAAATAATATCAGGAAAAAATACTGTTCCTCCTTTTAAGAAAGTGGAAAAAATTGTCCAATCAGTTTTGTTTATGTTTGACTTTTATAGACATCCAAGCTGTGCTACCTTGCTAAGCTGGGTGCAGCTAACAAGGAAATTAATATCATCAGTGAATCCCAGTTTGGTCTCCCAGGCACTGCACTTAATATTTGGGATGAAGCTATATATTGCCAGTGCTGTCCTGCTCACACCCATGAACAGTGGATTTTTTTTCTGTAATCTTATTGGAAACTGCCAAAAAGAAAGCAAAACTTCTTATACCTAATGAAAAAAAGAAAACCAGACCACATGCAGGTCACACATGCTTCTCAGGTGCTAAAAGGTGTGTTTCCTTTTAGGCCGTATCATCACCAGGAGGTAGAGAAAGCCAAGCCTACTATAAGCCAGCAAAATGTTTCTCATGGGGACATAATTTCAACCTCATCATTGGCTCCAGAGGGGCATCCTCACCTAGGTTACCTGCACAAAATTCACAGCCAGACAAGCAAAGCAAACAGGTTTGAGTGGGCAGGTGCAAAGATACAGAGGTCCAAAACACAGGCCTAGAATAAAGCTGTACCGGTATTCTTTTAGTGAGCTGTGCTGAGTATTAGCCGTTTCTCTGTGTTTACTGAGGTCTTCTCAGAAAGCAGCAGTGTGTCAGCAAGCCAGGCACATGTGGCATCCAGCTTTCAGCATCATCACCAAAGACAGGAAGAACAGTAAGAAATGTGGAGTACCTATCAGGTGTGCAAAAGACATCAGGTGTGTGGGAACACAGCAAAGTCTAGGCAAAGAATTTTTGCTGTGAGGTTCTATAGAATCATCCTCTGTGTATGAAGCCTTTAACTAGAGACATGTGTTTGTACTTCATCTGAATTCAGAGAAACTTTTATTATAAACTCTATGAAAGTACAAAACAAATTAAGAAAGGCAAGATTGTCAATGTCAGGAGAATCTAAATGAAAGATACATTTGCCGGAAGAAAGAAATATAAGAAAGGTATTTCACAGATATCTATACTCTGTCCAAAGTAGTACTTGTTTTAACTTTGAAGGTAATCGGACTTGTTTTTCTGTACCATCTCATATTGAAATTTCTTTAGTATATTTTATACTTTATGTTGTTTCTTTAGAGCAAATCAGGTATTTGTTAACTCTAGGAAGATCTAACTACAGGGAAAAGCTTGAAAGTAACTTAGAATCCAAATATAAAGTAGGCAACAGGATCCCTGGAAAACAGGCATTTGAATACACGGCCATAAGAACATGCATTTCTCTTTGTTTTGGAATTCACTTCTCAGAGTTCTACAGAGGGTAACTTAAAATGGTGTTGGTGGGAAGCACAGATAAAAAATTACTCTTCTATTAAATAGACATTTAACAGAAGATTAATCCAAGAGATTCATCTCTCAATCCTGTATCTTCAATAGCTTTTTGTTTATCCTAACATTTTTGTGTCATTATTTCCCTTCTATAAAGGGGCAATGATGATACTTGGACTCTCCTTTCTCTCCCTTTTGGGTCGATTTTTTCTATGTAGATCATATGCTCTTTAGAGCACAAGTTAGCTCCTATTATCATTCACTTACAACACCTAGCATAATTGGTGGCTGGTTTTGGTCCAGTGATTTTAGCAGTACTGCTGCATATAAGAGTAACAACAGAAATTACATATCATCCCAGACAGGGAGATCCAGGTTGACAAACTTTGGCATCAGTGCTACATCCTGCCTGCTCTGTCACAATCTAATTAATGATTGAACTGGTTGTTTACAGATGCTAGTGGACACTTCTGATGGTACTGTCTTATTCCTATTGGAATTAAGAAATCTCACGTATTTTGTGAGTTTTAAAGGTTTAAAAATTTTTACCTACTGTGTAGGTAGGCCTCAGCAAAGTTCCTGGTTCATAGTCTTTATCTATTTCATTTGTTATTATGGTAATGTCACATGACCAATATCTGTTAGACAAGATGTCTGGGGTCCTTCATACGTAATCAGGCTCTCTACAAGGGCAAAGCGAAATCAAGATGGCATGCCTCAGGTCACCCTGAACCTCAGAGACTATCCAGAGATGTTCTTACAGCTTGAAGTTATGGATATATCTCAGACCTGTCAACTGTTGTTATTCTGCAATGCAAACATCCCGCTGCATGTTATTTGGTTGTCCCTAAGATAGCAGCTGATTGTGACCAGTTTCCAGCATGAAGATTGGGATCACTTTCCCCGTCATCATTCCACTCTCCTCATGTGACTCTGTCTAGTTATCAAACCTCCAGCCCAAAGCTCACAAATATCTGCAACAACATGGTATTGGTTGAAAGATCATCCTCTGTTGAATGTCCTGCCACCTAAATTGAGGCTGAGCTAAAAAACTCACACACCAAAAACTGTACAGTTCCTGCCCATTTTGCTAGCAAAAGCCTTCTCACAATACCCTATATCAAAACCTTGACACACAAAGGAAAGTCTCTGATCTATGAGAGGTGCATAATGAGATTTGTAAGTGAAGCTTTTTGTATGAATTTTATTTGGGTTTAACAAATATAGATAAAATAAATCTGGTAGACAAACGTAATGCCTTTGAGAAAGAATCCAGAGTAGACTTTAGAGATGAGATTTTATATAAAATATATGTGCAAGTAGTGATAGTAAATTACCTGCTGGATTATTGGTTTTTATTTTGGTAAAAAGTATTTGGGACAAGGTATTTGTTACTCTTTACATGATATACAGGTATTATTACCATATAAGAGAGTCTGAATTGATAAAAAATGCATTATAGTAACAGCTGCATAGAGGATTATTTGCATACAAAATCATAACCGATATTTGCTTGTGCTTCAATTTTACGCTCAACAAATTTATATGGTGATTCATTTCCAACTTAGTTCAATCTTATAATTCATTCATAGTAAAGAGAAAGATTACATCAAAAAAGGTTTTTATTTGCCTGGAAAATGAGCATTTCTTACAGACTGTTTGACAAAGACTGCATAGAAATCTACAGCCTCATTTTTTTTTTCAGTGTAAACACACGTAAGATGTATCTTATATTCTCTTGCCTCCAGAATTATTTGACTGGAGTAGTGATGGATGATAAGATAAATCGTGAAGTTGAGAGTCACCCCATACCACAAAAGATATCAAATGCACTTAGTAAGCTCACAGCTACAGAGACTTTTCAGGCATACAGAAATAAAATAATCTGCAGTGTCTTCCAAGTCTCAAATGTGAGGGACCTACAAGTGATTTAAAAAACTACACTTCCTGTGCCCATATGTGTACACGTATACAGATTCTGAAAAAGTAAACTACTGATACTTATTTTACATACTTTCATCTATCATAATTACAAGAATATTTATTTAATTCATTTTACAAAATTATATTTTTTTAACTGAAAAAGGAATATTTTTACCAATAAGTAGACTACAGGTTATGAGAAAGTGTTTTTTGAGTGACTTGTGTTTTCAGGACAGGAAATCTAGTGTGGAGCTGGCCTGATATTCAAGTCTTATTGAAAAGCACATTTTGAGAAGTCAGCATAAGAGTGTCTGCCAGTGCTGTCCTGAAGTCCCGTGAGGAAGCACAAAGACCCTGGATAAAATATGTTTGATGAGCCGGTTATAGGTGCCTGTTACAGATGCACTGAAAAGATACCAGAAACACACTGTCATGGGTGGATCCAGTCATTTTTCTCACAGATATAGTTTCAGGTACTTTTGGGTATTCAGTAGATGTTCTCTTTCATTTGAAAGCATCTCACAGAGATGATGGAGAAAATGTCGGATCCTCGTGAGCCTCATCATGACTTGCAGAGTTATGGTCAGAGTCCCTTCCAAATGCTCTTCCAGTTTAGTAGCAGATTCACCTCTCCTTTCTTCCCATTCCTGCTTCTAGTGAGACTGGGAGCCCTCCCTTCTCTCTCAGACTGTAATAAAGATTATAGGGCAGATTGAGAACACTAAGCTGTATTATTTTCAAAAAGCAGATCACCTACTATGCCCACAAAGTTCTGACACAGAAATTAGAGTGAATACCTCTCTTGATATAACCCAGTATGCTATGCATACATCAAGTCAAGGCTGATTTGTGCCTAACTGTATTCCTTGTATTAAAAGGTTTGTTATAATGCTTCTTATTTCCAGGCATTTACATGCTGTAAATCTAGGTTTGTTCAGCAATACAAGAAACAGTCAATATTGTCTGTAATTCTGACAAAGTCAATGTCACTATGCAGACTTAAATCAAAATAGGATTTAGTTCCTTTTGGAAATCCAGGCAGGTTGACTGTAATGAGAGGTCAAGAGATATGGATTCACTGAATCCTCCCTACGATAATGCCTGAGTTAAAGCAAAACTTCTGGATACTATCTTCAATATACCCATTCATTTGGACTTGCAAGGCTCCTTTGGAAAAGAGCTGTGCTTGTCTCCACACTTCCTGCACCAAGGATGCTCTTCATCAGCCAGAGCTCAGGGCCATGCCATTACTTTACACAAAAGCAGGGAAAGGATAAGATTTTCAACATATTATGAATTTTACCAGTTGATTCCTCAATGCAGATGTTATCAGATTTCATAGCTTATGTCTTCCAAATCACCCCCAGTTGTTGGTGGGTCCAACAGGCCCAGCTGCAGTGTGCCAGAACAAAGGCTTGTCAGATTTAACAGTGCCTATGCTTTTATGCATACTGGATGATAAACTGCATAAAAACATCCATCTGGTCTCTTTACTTGCATTATTAGAGTTTTGTTAGATACTTCATGGTCTAAAAGATAACGCTACTTTAGAATAGATTAGCTTAGGAAATATTTTATTTGTAGATGAATGATATTTGCAGACTCCTGAAAGTCATAGATCTGGGATTGCTTTTACATTCCTACTAGAGAGAGCCTAATGTCTCACTGCTGCAGGAGGTCTAAATAGCTCCAGAGAAAAGAGTTACATCCAGTGCTCACACGTATATGCACAAGATTAATTACTTCTCTGCATCAGAGTCAAATAACACAGTTATATAAGCTTCAGTTTAATAGTAGGAGACAACCTTATTTCTTTTTTTGTTTCTGATTTATCTGTTGTTTAGCAGAGAATTTTTTTCCTGTTTAGTAAAACTATGATTTGGAAGTGGAATAAGTCCCCAGACATGCATTGAAAAATATCCAAGAAACGCAAAACTAAGAACAATGCTAGAATACAGCTCAAACACATTTTAAGATACCAGGAGCTTTGCCTCCAGCTCCTGATGGTGGTGGTCTGACTGGCTTCAAACTACACACTTGATGGGAATGTTTGGTCCAGGGGACCATACTAAATCTACTCAGAAGGAAAACTTGCCAAAAAAAATGTGCTGCATTGATATAGAGGCCCACACACTGACTGCTTTGATATACTGTTCTGTTCCCTGTGCACCCAATTACTGGCTCATAAATGAATGGTGGAGGAAGAATTCCTTTAGAAAACATTGGTTGCCTATTTCTCAGTGTATAAACCACAACTTAAAGCTGGATGGATTGGTAGAAATGTGTGCTGCCACCACATTTTGAAAGCAGGAGAGGACTTAACCCTCTTTGCGTGCAGGAGCCGCAAGGTCATGGCCATGTCATGTGCTACAGGAGAAAGCGTTGCTCTAGTCCCTGTAAATAAAAGAGATTAGGGCAGGGAGTCCTTCTGTCTTGGTAGCTTCTCTGGCAAAGTTATGTCAGTGATACATGTGCCTCAGGTGGCTTTAACCAGCCTGAGTACTGATGGGCAGATAGATGTGGCAGCTGAGAAATGACATTTGAGGTGTTCATTGACTAGCACTGGGCCTGAGAAGTAAATATGTATGACCTTGAATGAATGATGTGTAAAACGTGGTAATGGATTGTATACTATAAATTATGCCTGCTATGGTGTGCAATGAAAGTTTCAAACTGGGAGTTGTAAGAATGAATGTCTAGTACAGCAGATGTTCAAGTGAAAGATAGATACAGATCTCTTCATGGAATAGCCTGCCCAAAGGGAAAATTTCTTGTCCCCTCTTAATAATTTCTGGCATAATCTTATGCCTCAAACTAAAGGAGTATCATTACTTCATAGTTCCACATTCTTTACACAAGACTGGGTATTTTGCATGTAGAAGTGTTAGATTCATTTTTATTCAGACTAAGAAGCTGACCTCGGGAATGCCTGCTGGCAATGAATTCCAGAAATCTTTTATGAGCTGTGCAAAAACTGGAAATGGGCCTGGTTCTGAAATGTGGAAGGAAGAGCTCAGTATACCTTCATCTGTCTGAAAAGAGGAAGAATGTGCACAGTTGGAAGTCCTCTGTCTTTTTCAGTCTTCACTTCAAAAATTGTAAGAATTATTATGTCCTGGAAAAGTGACTGAATTGGTAGCTGCCAAGATATTTTCTGAAACTTCAACCTTTTATACAGTTTCATTCTTCTTTTGAAGAAAATATGAGGGAATTTTTATTCTGTGATATGATTTGTCATTTATATCTGGTTTTGGTTAGTTAATATATGTTGGCTTACACATGCCTGGAACATCTGCTAAATCTTGCAATCCCACTACCGATGGGTTCAGTATTTGAAACTTTCCAGCTTCCCATGTTGCGTTTTGGATTACATAGTATGCTTCTTTAATCTTTGAAGGTGGATTTTGCCTGCAAGTTAGAAAAATCTTTTTGAGAATATCTATCAAACTGAAAACAGTAACAACATTTTTCTGAAATGTTTCCTTTACCTACAGAAATTCAAGCTCATTCAGGTATATAATACATATTTTTTGTCCTAAAGCTTTTAAATATTTTGTCCCAGCTCTTCAGCACTGCATAAAAAGTATTGCTTGTTAGGTGCCTAATGTGACATTTTCATTATTCTTAAGAGAAATGGAAGTTAAATAGTAAGCCAAATAACAGGTGAAAACTGAATCCAGAACTTTGAATATTATATATTCTTACTCTTATTATATTTTGGTATAAACTATATTGTATGTAAGTTACTACTTTAATTTTTTTTAGAAGTCCTTATAAATGGACTCCTTATATTGGCATCCTAAGGCTGCAAGCCCATTTCCTTTTCATCCATAGTATTTTGTTATGTAACCTTCTGTGTTAAAACCTAGTGCTGTTGTCAGGTGTAGCTGTTTGCAAAATTTCAGTGTCCTAAATTCTGTACTGTAGCCCTGCAACTACGTAGAGTGGATCCAAAGCACTGTTGAGTCAGTGCTCTCCAATTGAACCAATAGGGATTGAAAAAAATCTAAATCCAAGTAATAAGATTTTCTGGATTTAGAACTAAAAGGTAGAAAAGTAATCTCAATAAATAATTTCATTTCCTAATTATTGTCTAGAATGGATTTTCATTAAACATGCAATTTTTTTGATCATTCATGCTCTTTTAAACATTTTTCCTGAACGTTTCCTAGCGTTAGACTTTACAAGTCATTACAAAATGTAATGACTCATAGCATTTGTTTACTCCTTTTTTTTAGGGAGAAGAAAATACCTGTGGGACCTGTATTTATTGAGAAATATCAGCAATTTCACTACACTTCTAAAGCAATATAATCAAATGTCTGTTTACTTTGCAATTATGGTAGCAATCTCTGGGTACTTTGTGTTATTTATTTAATTCCACAGTAATTTAGTGAATGTTTTATTTAAGAACAGAATAATTACATGCCTTTTCAGTAATGAACTGCAACTATTAAATGTTTTTAATGTATCATTTCATAATTCAGCAAACAAGAACAAGAAACTCTATTTTAATTGCTATCCTTTTAAAGTGCATTTAGAAAGGGAGAATTCTACAAAAGTAGAGATCACATTTCTCCTTGCTGTAACCAAACATCAAACATTTCTAATGTGATATGCCAACTTGTATATTCAGAAACAAAAATTTTGGAAGGCATGTCCAGCACAGCTTAGACTGTTTGTGTGGGGTTTTTTATACAGCAGGTTTTGTTGATTGCTGTTTTGCAAATGACTTAATTAAATCTTATTATTAAGGCAGTAGAAACACACAAGCTGAATAATTAGAGTATGTCTTTCACAACACATTGCAGGCAGGTACATTTGTGTGCAATAGATAAGCAGGGGTCAACCAAACTACTCACTCAGCAGTTCATTTTGGCTCTTCTTATGACTCTGAATCAACTCTGTGTCCTACAGAGGTGTGGGGGACCATGTGCTGACAGTGGGCATTCCTCCCTGTGAATTTTCCATGTCTATGTTTACATTCAGCATGTTTGACCTCCTGAGTCACAAGGCCTGATTTCTTTTCTTTTATTACATGACCTCTGGTTTTCAGACATTAATGGTGTCTGAAGAAATCCTTTGGGTCTATATTTCTCACAGACATGTGAGAAGAAAAAGAATAGTAGGAAAATAACAGAGCTGAGATGCTTCAAGTAACTTCAATAATTTATGGACCAAAAGAAGTTACACAAGCTGAGTATAAGCCTGGAAGGCAGCCACGTCAGTTCCAGAGAAGGAAAAAGCTTCATATATAAAACTGATTTTCTGAGAATTTGTTTTTAACAATATTCCATTTCAATGGGTCTCCATTTGGTTTTTTTCATATGCAGCTACCACCAGCCCTTGAAGCTTGTTGAAAAGGTCTCAGAAGTCTACCAAGAGATAATTCACTCAATGGGAGTTAAGACCCAGACAGCTCAGCTCAAGGATTTGTTAAATTGGAGGTACCGCTGAAAGTCTAAATCCGTTTCCTTAATACAAGACATATATCTGAGTGCACACCTGCAATTTCAATCCATAATGTTCATGCATGTGCCTATGCCACTGTCCAACCTATAACATGAACATATTCTAATTTTCAGAAAGAAACAGGAAAAATATCTTTATGACATTGTAGCACAAATAGGTAGTTTGTCATATGAACTGATATAATTTAATGTTTTTAGAAATGTGCTGTTCTCACTAAAATTATACTAACTGTTCTCAATAGAAATCAACCAAATAAATAACATAGCCTGGATTATATGAACAGAAAAGGAATTGAAGCTATACTGATCACAAATGTGAAAAAATCTTAAAAGGAAAGAATTTGGGGTTTTTTAAATGAGATTATAATTGTGCATGATTTCTAAGTCAGCATAGTTTTACGGTGGTTAAGATTTTAGTAGATTTTTTTAAATCAATACTTAGTATTTTTTACTTTAAAAAAAAATCCACAGCTTTTTTCCAAACAGCTAACTTATCAGTAACACAAAACTTGAAAAATTATCCTCTTTATTCAATGGGATAATAATGCTTGTAAAACACATGGTTTTGATCCACTTTTTTCACACAAGAAAAGGCACCTTAACTATGAAGCTCCCATCCCATGGGACTTTCTGTGTATGAGTCCTACTTTGGATGTGAAGCTGTAATACACAAAATATTTGTTTATGGTACATGTACCATAGCACTGACTATACATTATCTGCACTGCTGAGCTGAACTTTTAGGGGTTTCTTCACTGCCCCTCTGCTTTTGATAGCCTTCTCATTGTATTTACCCTGACACTTATTTCTGCTGGAATAAAATCTGTCTTCTCAGTCATTCTCAGTTCAGTATCACTATTATCAGAAGCAGTACAAAACGTAGCTTTTACAGCAAGGTTTTCAAAAATACATCCCCAGCCTTAAGCCTTCCAGGGAGTCGCCCACACATCTGAGATCACTGCTTGCACTACAGATAATTTTTGTATTTCATTTTTCACTTTAATATTAAGACTTTGAAGGTGAAAAACAGACTACAAAGAAACAATGCTGAAATTTCCACTGACTTCATCAGGGTTACAATGATCAGTCAATTACCTATGTACTGGGCTTGGGTGGCAAGGTTTTGGTAGCAGGGGGGGCTAAAGGGGTGGCTTCTGTCAGAAGCTGCTAGAAGCTTCCCCCATATCCGATGGAGCCAATACCAGCCGGTTCCAAAAACAACTCACTACCAGTCAACTCACATGAAGAATTTACTTTAGGGATAACTATCCCAAAAAGAATGCCCAGATATACTTTGTGCTACACCTTTAGTCACGTTAGATGCAGATGTAGTCAGGCACATTGACTGCTAGTTATACCAAGCTTAGCTCTTCCTGAATATGATAAGAATGATCTGAGGCTGGACAATAGCCAGCAATGTCAATAAAAGGTTCAGGAATGACCAAATTCAACATGTCAAAATTTGTTGTAAAGCTCATTCTTCACATCACAGGTAGACATCTTCTCACAGCTAAGCCAGCTAAGCCTCATAGACTAGCTTGTCTAGAATACCGCCACTCTTTTCATGTAGGTTTTTAGTGTCTGAACTATATTAAATGTGCCTTCTGAAGACAACCAGTTTCTGATCATAATTCAGGCATAGTCATGATGGAAAATGACACTGTAATTTGCACGTTATCTCTTTATTATGAAGAGATGTTGCTAATGTTGCTATCTTCAAGCGATTTCTTGTCTGAAAGTTAACAAAAGATTGTTGCCAACAATAGAAAAATTAAGACAAAACACTGACTGGAAATATCCACCAAGGCTATGCTGTCACTCATAATATCCTCACAATGGACTGACAGATTTAAAGATATTGCCAGAATTCCAGTGGGTATTTTTCTATCCTTTGGAAACTGCTTTATAATTTCACGGAAGTTTCAGCCCCAGAATGGTGAAATGATACTTGCACTGTGATTTGTAACACCCTTTCATGCTGTCCTTTTTTTCCTGTTTTTCTCACAAAGCAATTGAAAGAACAAGAGCTCATATAAATGAGGTTCTCTGCTGGCAATAAAAAATGCTGAACCAAAAATGCAACAGTATCCTTAATTCAGTATGATGTGCCTAGGTCCTGTAGCCATCATTTTGAAGCACTGGGGACTGTGGACACCTGAGCAGTGTCTAAACCTGGTACCTGCACAGAAGACAAGCAGTTTGCTGACTTCCCTTCCTCCATCCAAGCTACATCACAGTAGTGTAGTCCAAATGTGCATTATTCAGTTACAGCAACATACATGTGAAAAGACTGGTTGTATTTAATTCATCCTTGAACATTAATAGAGCTAAATGTCAAACTATCAAATCTCCCCATAATGAGCTTGTTAAATGTGATGTAAGAATTATCCACTCTAAAAAAGACAGAGGAAAAAAGTAAATACCTACAGTGAAAAACAAGAAAGAACTTGAAAAACAGAGGATGCTAGTTAAACCCTTACAAACAGTTAACAAAACATGGCTTTGGGAGAAGGAATAGACACCATAAATATGTCAAGCTGGGGCACCAGATAAACTCAAGGATAATGAAATAGTTAACGAGAACAAAGGGAAAGTTACTGGAACTAATTGTAAACTATCTTAATTAGCATACTAAAAGATCCACCCCGGAATAAAGAAAGCCCCCTACTAAGAAAGCCCCCTCCCCACAGAACATTTGAGGTGAAAAAAGAACACTGTACCTTTTAATGGAGACAAGGCTTGTAAGAACAATGAGAATGAAGTGTGAATAAACATAATTCTAAATAACTGTTCAAAGTGTATAAGAAGTTTTGCAATGTGTTAAGAGGTGTGCTAGCTTTGTGGATTACCACCTAGCACCTATCTCTGCAGACATGCAATAAACACATCCCTGGGCTCTGTTTGTAGATCTGCTTTTGCGCTCCTGGTGAAGAACTCAGATTTGGGATAACAAATAGTAACATGGCTTGCATCTTAAAATTACTAAAACTGTGAGCAGCATTTCAGTACAAACCAAATCCAGCTTCACTGCCAAGCACAAAGAAAAAAACCCACTCTAAAGAAAAGCACCTTAGTTGATTGGGTTTTAGTTTCTAAAAGTAATAGCCCTGGTCAGATAATTGTGTGAGAAATAGCACCGAACTAGCATTAACATTCACAAACACTATCTCGAACTTTCAGTCTCCCTTTGCCAGTCATTCACTCCCACAAGTATTCTCTGTATCGAGCCACCTATCCATATAAAAAATATATGAAAAGGGACAGTGAGTCCCTTGAATTGAATAAATTCAATTAATGATTACATTTTAAGTGTATCCTAGCAGTGGACATCTGGAAGAAAAATAATGGTGGGGGCTTTTTCTTTATTCCTGATTTCTGCTACAGGAGCCAACAAGTTTACAGAGCTATACATGTCCAATAACTAGGGGGGAGAGAGTGTTTGTTACTCTGTAATAGAGAGTAATAGAGTAAAAGAGAGTAGCAGAGTCCACCAAGCACTGCACAAGCACAGAACAAACAGCTTCATTGTCAGACTACAATCTAAATAGACCTCTGAATTGTCCAATATGATGTGATTATTCCTGACAAGTCACAATACTGAAAGAAACTAGCTGCTGGTTATCCTCTGGAAAAGATCAGCTGCTGTCGCTTTAGATTTTTCTGAAACAGATGTTATTTCTTCTTTTTTTTTTCAATTAACATTTTCCTTATTTATTTTTAATCTAGTAGACAATATCTGTAAAGAGTTTACTCTGTCTTCAAGCTACCAGATTCAGACCTCTATTTTTACCTCTTCTCTGAAATACTTTTGGATTTAGTTACAATGATGTTATTACTTCAAATCCAGGAATGGCTTTAGCTTTAAGCAAGATTGCAGAAAGATAGATTTAAAGTTGAGTGAAATCGTATTGCCAGAGGCCTGGACTGTAAGCAAAACTTTTAATCTCAACTAATTGACTACTTTATGGCCATAATTAATGGCACATAGAGGACAAGGAACAGTAAAAAAATAAGAAGAACCTATCTGTACAATGAAATGGATATCCTAAAGGCAATTTAACCACATGCCACTTGGTATGTAAAGAAGCAATGAAGCATGCTTTGTTTAAATATATATTTTGTAAGAAAAGGCTCCTTGGAGCATTGATTTTTGGAGATGCTACAGTTTATAGGGAACCGATGATTGAAGACCCCTCTCAGACTTCTTGAATGACACAGGAAAGATGATAATGATCCTATTCTGTGGCAATAAGACTCAAAACAACTAATTGTTGGAGTTCCACTTCCAGATGCTTCACTCATGACAGGACAGATTGAGTGCAAAGGGCAGAGATAACAATAATTCTGTCATTGGAAGGCATTATATGTTAAATAGAGGCACAATTGCCCACAGACCCCTTCTCATACTTACGGGTAAATCACAATGTACGTTTTGCATTACTACTAGCACAAAGGAGCATGGATCTGTTTGCCACACTTATCTAATTTTCTTTGCATAAAGAAGCCCCTGTGGTAGAAGCATCATAACACTCTCCTTCACGTCTGTGCAATTGCTCAGGATGCTTCGTGCAGAACTGCATCTGACAAAGCAGCCTCCATACCATTTTCTCTAAGTGAGAAGTTATGTGCCAGACCACAACTGCTAGATGTAGCTACAGCAATAAAATATACTCCTGGTGGTTTCCAAGAAAAAAATATAGATCAGGAGTAACTGAATATGCTCATTAGGCATCCTGAGACTGTTAGCAATTATATACAGCACTGTAGGTATCAAACAGATGCAACATTTAGTAGTAAATAGCAGAGTGAGACAATGCATTAGAGTACACAACATTTTAAGATAAATGTGCTCCACTTCCAAAGAGCTGCACAGAATTTTAATTAGGCAGCTACTACCACAGTGATTTCATGTGGGAAGGAGCTATTTGACAGTCTCTGTGAAGAGGCAGAAGTGTTATTAAGTCATTTCTTTAACCAATGTCACTGTCTTTTACTGCATCTATTGAGAGCCAAGTGAGGAAATTTTTTACTAATACAGAGAAGAACTCAATGAATTTACGAGTCAGAGAGATTATAAAATTATTACTGGAAAAGTATTGTGTCTGTAAAGTAGATTATAGGAACTGCTTTAACTGGGAGTCTTCATACTGGGTTTACCACAGTTTTTTTTAGTTTTGCCATCTCTTTTTCTTCCTTCTGTTGCAAACAGCAGAAAACATTTGATTTTTCTCAAGTTCTTTCCTCCTTTTTTGGTAGAGCCCTGACATTGGGTTGGTTGATACTGAGGGCAGCTTGGGTCTGAGAGGGGTCAGCTCTGAGCCTGCTCTCCCAAGCAGTCCCTGGTCCCCATTTTCCCTCTTTGTGTCCCTCCATGCCTGCTGCCTGATTGCTGCCATAGCTTCTGCCCAGCAATCAGCAAGAGCACCTTGCTATCCTTGCCAGGGAGTTGAAAGGGTCCCTGCTCAGTATGGCAAGGATAAGGTGTTTCCAAACTCAGAAAGTTTTTTTCCTTCCCTAGTTCAAGCTCCTTTTCTGACTGCAAGGACACAGAGTAACAGTCTCCCTGCATCACTTTTACATGGGGAGCTGTGTGGCTGCTTTGCATAATTTTCTATCTCTCTGATCTCCTCCCAGCTGGAAATAGAAGTTGGTAAATTACAAAGTTCTTGTAGCAGGATTGTGGTTTCCTTTTCTATTAAGGTCTTCATACAACCTAGACTGTTGTATGCTATCTGTATACATGCAACCTACAATTGTGCCTACTGTTTTATTACAAGCCCTACTTAGAAAAAGATTACTCGCAAACATAGCTAACATTACTGGATTATAAAACCATGGAGTCTTTTATTTTGGCCTCTATAGGAACTGGCTTAATAGAAAAATATTTCTGTTATCAATGTTCTCTGAAATTACTTGTGTGAAGATTTCAAAAATAAGCAGCTTAAAAGCTTTAAAAGACAGTCTTTTACTTAATCGGTAAAGGGTTGGAAATACATTTTTATCACTACCATTACCAAAGAAAGATTTAATTATATTTCTGCAACTGTTGTGAAGGAAGATTTTCACTTTAATTCCTGTTAAATTTGCTTCAGAAGAATTGGGATAAGTAAGATTGTTCATAATTACTATAGTAATCTCAGGACCACAATATACTATCAGGTATTTTATGTCCTGAATAAGAATAAATATAACTAGAAAGTTATATTTAGATAAATATATGTATATATATAAGATTGATAGATACATACATACATAGATTAGTTATATAGAGAGATATATATACACATAGTTATACATATATGTAACTTTATAGTTCTATATCTTAAATAGCCAGAAAATTAAGTCATCAACAGTCAACAATATATGAGAAAATGCAGTAGAGTTTCAAGCACTTTATCTAATTTTGGCATTACTAGGCCTCAGCTGCAGGAGCATGTGACTAAGCTAAAACATTTAATATTTTAGTGTCAAAGTATTCACTAATGTTTTGGGGTATCACTGTGCTAGGCAGCCAGTGATTAGCCCCAAATTTAAGATTTCCATCTGAATCTGAAAAGTTAAATTCCCATTGAATTTCAAAAAGATCTGGATGCCAAATTCTTTAACTTCTTTCCTTGTTTCCAAAGCTTTAAATTGATGATAATTGTTAGTACTTGCATTCTGCTTTTATTTGTTTCAGATCTGGTATTAAGGAGCAGGTTTTTTCAGGGTACTCATAAATTGTAGGCAAGTCCTTTTGAGCTTTGCCAGGCTTTGGTTAATAATTACTATTCTACTACTACTTGCCACATAAAAACAAGGCAGCCCTTTAATTTTAGGTAGTAACATTTGCAGTGTTAGAACTTGAACTTTAGCAGTTCATAGGTGAAAAATATTCATGCCGATGGATTAACATTAGCTGGGGGTAACATGGATCGATAGTATCTTCGCAAAGGACAAAACATTAGATGGATATTGTTGCTAATCACATAGTGCTATGAAATTTACTTCAGGAGAAAAAAATCACGATCAGTCTCGGTTAAGCTAAAGTACACACATTTCTACATACTTGAAATCACATCGCAATTTCTCTGTGTTCTGGAGCACCGATAATCCAATGCCCATTTATTACATTCCTGGAGTAAAACAGAAACACATTCAACCATCCCAAAAAACAGTCATCCAAGGGACAAGCTAAATTATTTTTATTGATAATGTTATTGAAATCTGCAGTCCCCTAATGCTTCAGAAGGTTATTGAGACTTAGAATACAATATGCAATGTCCACTCACAAACTTCCTCAAAACAAGCACCGGGAATACCTTGGCTTATTTTCAGGATTCAGACTCCTACAAATAAGAAAAAAGGATTTGCGCTGAACTTCTTCAGAATTCCTGTATTGGTATGATCATTAACATCAAAAACTTGGAAGAATATTTATTTCCAGCTATTTCAACCCAGCTTCTCTGTTCATTTTGAAATGATACAGAAATATTCCAAGTGTAGAGTAACAGAAGTATATTACCAGTGTAATATAAGCAATGCAATATAAACAGCCATTTAAGCTATTTTTATATAAAACATTTTTCCTTTCCTTTCCAGATACAAAAATTTCTGCATAAAACATTAAGTACTTCTAAATTATTACTGTTCCTCCTCTGCATAGTTCTAAATATGATGAAGAACAGGCTTTAAAGGAGACTGACTGAAATACCTCAGTTTAATCAAAACTCAAGAAAGCCATTTATGTTAAGTTCCTTTTCCCATTTTTGTTCCTTACACTCATCATTGCATTTTATTTCAGATTAGATTTTAATGTTTTTGGCAATGCAGCTTTCAAAGCCCAGGAAATGGAAAGTGCTGGAAATAAAGCAGCTACAGCTGCAGAACAAGTTTCCTGGAGAGATTAGGACACGGAAGGATGTGCTGGAAGATCCTGCTTTCTACAGAAAAACCTCACTATTTCATTACTTTTAAAACTTTTGGTCATCTTCTCCAACAGCAATACATCTAAAATGAAGAAACAAAATGTAATATCCTTCTGTAATACCAGTGGTCTCGCTGCTGCAAAAACTATCAAAATTAAATTCTCTGTGGTCAAACTCCTTTGACCTAATCAATCCAATCTGAGACGTCCTAAGCTCCATGCTCTTCTCTTTGATAAGGACACTTTCCTCATTTGTTACAGACATTTGTATATAAAGGAACATGAAAAGAGGTAAAATCAAGTCCTTTACTCTGAGTCAAGAGTAACATACAGTGCAGAAACAGCATCTTTGCAGCTACTGAGATACAGCTAGACAAATAAACACTGCTCTTGCACAATGTGCTTTGAGTCCACTCTGGACTCAACAGCAGCCATAGGGTGACATGCCAGAGTACTTGCCCCAAGATTTGCACAAAAGAAGCACCAGTCTGGCACTGACACTGGTTTCTGTGCATGTTTTCAGATCCAGCTTACTAATAAGATCCAAAAAGTATTCATAAATGCCTCTTTTACCCTGAAAGAGAAAGGTGTAACACTTCCAGGAAGTCCAGTTTACCATGTCTGGGAACATGCTGTGAAGGAAAGACATAGAGCAGGGATAACATGCCTGATTCTTCTTTTACTGGCAATCTGAGTCAAATGAAAATCAAGTTTGTTGTGTCTTGAGGAAGGAAGTGTCTAAAAATTAATATTCCTAATGTTTCAGGATGAAAGTGTCCACTCCACATCCAGTGAGAATTAAAATTATAGTTATTATCAGTTATATTGTTATTACAGATTTGCAAAATAAAGTAGACATTAAAATGAAACAAATACAACAATAGGAAAACCCTTCAAATTAAACGATTCCTTCTGTGTAAAGCACAAGAAAGAAAAAAAGAAAGAAAAAAAGCTGTTTCAGACTAATACCCTGAATGCATAACACACTTCAGATTTATTGCTTGAAAGGGGAAAAAAAAAAAAGTAATGGGTTCCTGACTAGGGAATGACTAGCCAAAACGCCATTAAATATAAAGGTGTGAAGCATTTAGTAAGTATTTCTGATCTGCACTTGGAAAGAAGCAAAGAGATATTATATTACATAAGAATGTATATATAAGAAAGTACTTTATATTAATAATTAAGGAAGGTTTTAATCACCTATGTGGATGGTGGAGAAATGTCAGCTAAGGAAACCCAGACAGTTTACCCAGAGTAGCAAAATTGTTGGCTGAGGAGACAGCTAGATTTCTGATGCTTATTTTCAGTAGAGTCTAGAATAATGGGCATGTTCCTGGCCAGAACTAGCAGCTTATTGAGAGCTCTGATGTGGGCTGACCCATGAATTGCTTCCATTTGGGAGAGTGCTTTTTCTCAGGAAAGGAAAGAGATCTCAGGCTCTCAAGCATCTATCAGGATCCCAAGCACCCGTCAGGCTCCTGAGCATCCAAGCAGCTCCCACACAGTCAGCACTCCCCAGACAACTATGTACCAAACTGAGACAGTGACACAATGAGCTGCTGTCATCCAAAGGGGGCTTCCTCTAGGGCATGATGACTGCTGCTACAGGACTGTCTGCTGAGAAAACACAGGTCGAGCTCTTGCAGCAGCTGAAGCTGGAACAGTCAATACTTGTTAGCTCTATTCATGCTTCAGTCAGGCAGTCCGTAAGCCTGTTAGTCTGGCCATTAAGCCTTTAAAAGTATAAAGAATTAAAATCATCTCATAAAGAATTAAAGAGAAAGCTTATAACGAGTATCAGTCCTCACAGTCTTATGGAAACAAGATCTTGTCAAACAAACGTGATATCCTTGGAGGGGATTTCACTTACTGTGGAAAAGACATAATAAAGGCACAATATAGGCCGAACCAAGACATTCATCTGAGTGCTGCACAACAGTCTGATTAAAAGATGAGTAGACACAGCATCCATGAAGCATAAATTTAATGGATTAAAATTTAGACAATTAACTGATGACAAAAAGCCATTCACAAGGGAAATCATCATAAAACAGATGCATTTCTAGCATCTACAGAGCCTGATAATACACCAGGAACTCTCAGTAACTCAGTGAAGAGAAGCACATAAAGGCAATCCAATAATATTTACAAATGACACAGAGCTGACAAAGTAGTAAAATACTGATAAGGAGAGAGCAATCAGAGAGACTGCTCTCAATTGCTTGGCAAATGAAACTTGCTTAAGCACAGTGTTTCAGTACAGCAAATGCAAAGTCATAGATCTATGACAGGAACATTATTCTGTATCCTAGAAAGCAGCATACTATTAGGATGTAGCATTATTTCTGCAAAATCGGAACTGTAATGAGATGACAGTAGAGTAATACATCTACTTCTGGGTTCCATAAGTTTAGAAGGGTGGCAACACTGAGAGATGCTTGCATTTCGTTGTTTACTGTTACCTTCCTCCTCCTTTTCAGCACATCCAGATTTAACTGTAGTTTAGACTGGAAGCTCCAGTGAAGCAGTGACTGCTTCTGTGTCTCCACTTCACTCTTTCTTAGCAGAATGGGACCTTGGTGCACTACAAAGGTTCAACAATGCACCATAAGACCTGAATGGTTTAGCTATGGCAATGTGTACTATTAGGATATGTTGGCTCATTAAAATGTTTTATTAGGTATTTGTGGAGTTCAGTAGCTTAACAGCTAAAATACCTGTGGCACTGATATTGTTTTCCACAAACAGCTTTATTACTTTTCCACTCTCAACCTATAATGATATATATAGCTAAATTGATGGAGTAAGAAATATAATGTTATCATTAGTCTTTGAAATTTATAGCTTTTAAGTTGAATTGGTATAAAATAAGGATAAAGCATAAGTAATTTTCGGTCTATTACAGCTAGTTAATTAATTAGCTATACAATACATCAGAAACACTTTTATTCAAGAAAAAATAAGGGAATTGTTAGAATACTGTACAGAGAAGTACAGAGTAATGGAAAGCTAATAGAAAGTGTCCTCCTCAATGTCTAGTGCATATTCTTTATAATATCCTGCTGTGTCCTAGGTTTATTGGACTTTATGCAACCATTCCAATCTGTAAAAACTTCAAAGATGGACTTAGTGCAATGAAAGATCATCCTCACTTCCATTTTCTGCCCAAGGTTTAGATCAATGTCCGTAGATACCTATGAAGATCAGAGAATTGCAAGCTAACATGGAAAACAGCTGCAAGATTGTCTTCACTGTGCCTTTTAAAGTTTTAAAGTCCCCTTCTTGACATCAACACTCTGGCTGTACTTGTGTAAGTCAAAACCTAAGGAGATACTGCTTTCTGTACTAGGGCCAAAAATTATATTCCCAGTATATCAGGCAGACACTGGTCAGAGGTAGTTAACAATTTTTAAGCGGAACTGGAACTTCTTAATCAGATATCGGTCAAACAGAAAATCTGTTGGGAATGAAATGTTGAACCATGTATTTATTTGCAGTTGTAATTTGAAGTAAATTGTTATATGAAAGTAAAATTTGCTTTAAATCTATTTAAAATAAAACCAGATAGCTAGCTGCAGAACAATCCAATTAGTTTAAAACTACATAAGTTACCTCTTTCATTAAATTGTCTAAGCCACTCATGAAATAATGTGCATCACAATAAAATAAAAATAAATGCACTATCAGCAGTTGTATTGGTGTTAATTAAAAAGTTAGAGAAAGATTGTGTAATCTTGATTACACATGTGCATTGAAATCATTCTAACTGCCAAAAATCTAGCCAAGTCCATTTTGTGGAAGACAATCAAAGTAAAAATGAAGAGGTTTGTAGCATTTATGGATTATTAAATGCAGTGATTCTATCAAAGATTTAAATAATTACAACAAAAACTTTGGCTCTGCTTAGAAGCACACAGACATAGAAAACCTGTTTGACTCTTTCCATACACCTAATAAATGGGGTTCCTGGTGTGCAGATATCCACTTTGGTAACATCTAAACTATCTGTGGTCTGGTTAGAGTAGAAATATATTTCTGTAGCACTTGCTATCCTGTTATCATGAATCTGCAAGTACACAACCTCTAGCCTGAAGCATACAAGTCTGCATAGTGCTGTACCACACTACACAAGAAGGGAAGAGAGACAAATTTGCTGCCTCAGATGATTTCTACCCAATACAAGTAAGTATATCTTCACTATGATGCATTTCATGGCACAGGCATGTTCATAATTACTGTTCTTTTTTCCAGAAAGACCTCTTGGCTTTTTCAGATACTTGAGGTGGTCTGTGCAGCCCTGTGCATTATGCATCTCATTTCTCGGTCCATCATGAGGTGTGGGACTTCTTTATGACCTAGGTGTGCACCAAATACTTCTGTCCTAAAAATATACTGTACAGGAAATAAGAGAGGGACAGGGGGAATACAGCTGTTTAGATTGAATCTAGTCTCAGTACTGAACCAGGAATCAAGGATTGTGATTCTTAGATACAGGGGTTCAAATTTTCAATCCAATCATATGTATTCAGAGACCGAATGGCTGGATTTCCAGAGATAGATAGTTAGATAACTTTAGTGCTTTCTGAAGTCACATTTCAAGAACAATCCTTTTGCTAGCATTAGCACAGAAATTTAACCTTACCTAACAGTATCTTACAAAACTTTAAGATGATCTATGTAATCTTCATCTATCCTTTGTGTGTATTAGGGCACAGTCTTTAATTATAGCACCTCACATCTTTTTTTTTTTTTTTTCCCCCTCAGGACTCTTGGATCATTCAATACTCCAACTAAAGACTTTAGTAGCATTATAAGATCTGAAAACTAATTATAACGTAAAAAAATACATTTAGTATGATCTTTGCCATCTACAACGATTATTCTGAAAATCCAATTCATTCAGTCAGAACAACCTATATTATACAGTACATTCCTGTTGTTTAGAACTATGAATGACAACATATAATTTGTCTTCTTTCCAGAGGCAAAGCCAGACCAAGTAGAAATATCTTACTCAGCTCCCATACATGAAAGGTAGATCTCAGCAAAGTTCACATATCTGCTTTTCTTTCTAAAAGGCAGTTCTACCTATGAAGTCATGATGTACACTGTTGAAAGTTATGGAACTAACTCAGGCATACTGGATTGCCAAAAAACCTAAAAAGATGGTCAGAAAAATGATTCTTCCTGTCACTAGAAAAGTGACAGAATAAGGACAGTTTTGCTACCATAACTAGTCATCTTGTAAAAAGAGATCTCCTCAGTGGATTCCATTCTGGGAAAAGGTACAGTGATAATTTAATCTATATACTGAAAGGCAAAGAATAACGAGTTTTCCTGGGATCTCTCAGCTGCTTTTTATGCAGTATATTCCTACATCTGGATAACAGGCACAGCATGTGCTGTAAGAATCCTCTGGAACTGAAAAGGTTCACTCAGAGAAAGAACTCAGAGGAGAGATTCAGTAATGTAATGATAAAGAAATTGGGGAGGGGAAATAAGACATACAGAGGCCTTTTTTCATTGTTTCATAAAAACAGATTTCTCTCCTACCCTTCCCTCTCACCAACAGTGCGAGTGTGCCTTTAACTCTGGAAAGGTGTGAAGACAAGTCTGCCTCAGCCTGGCACAGCACTGGGATACTCTGGCTCTGCCCCAGGCTCTTCTCTGACAGTGTTACAATGCTGCCTTTCTTTCACCAAGACAATAACTTGGTTTTGCTATGAAACAACTGTGTGTTATAACTGTTGTTCATAAACAGTGGAAATGTGTCATGTCATGGATGTTTTAAAACCAGTTTGGGACAGTTAGGAAAACCATACTGAAAACAGGAGTCCTTTAATCCTGAAAAACAATACACAAACAACACATTTTACTTCTCATGCTTCAGAATACTGCTGCATACTTCTTGTGCAACATAACTTTACAACAAATGAGCAGACTTGAAGAGATTGTGAGATTGGTTGCCAAGCCAGAAAACACTACTGAGACTTGAATTAATGTAAGGAGAGAAATCACGTAAGCCTTGCAAAGAGACCATGTTATGTGCATAGGCAGTAAATGGCACGCTAATTTACAGATGACGGAAGTATGTAGCAGCCACCTTACTGTGTTCGTCTGAATCTCTGCAGGGAGAGAAAGCCAGAGCAGTGTCTCTGCAGTCTCAAATGTGACTATCCCACTGGAGATGGCTGTAAGTGCAGCTCACCAGTCATCAGCTACATGGTACACTCTGCAATGAATGGATCAAATCACATCTCTGTGCCATCCATAACTTTACTACAAGGCATTCCCTCCACACTCTCATTGCCTTTATGCATTTCATGTCTATTACCAAAACAGACCCATTTAACAGCATACACATTAAAGTTACTGACACACAATTTTTCCTTCAGTCCCTGTTACCGGTTAGTAGTCATTTCGCAAAAGGTCGCCATAGTTGTTTTGGTGGAGGTTAAAACTTGTTGATTGTAGAGAGTAATTGCCACTGATAATAAATCTCCATTTTTTGATAAAGCAGTTCTTCTAAAATGTTTTGCAAGTGCAATCCAGAAGAAGCAATTCAGTTTTTACAGTTTGCCATTACAGTTGTGGGAGAATTAAAAACAAGTTAGTGGAAGCTGTCAGACAGAAATGCCATGTGTGCCAGGAAAGCCAGGAGGCTTGGAATACCTACAGTTTTCTCTAGGAGCTATTTGAACTAAAATGTACTCTTTAAATCCATTTTGCCAATCTGAGTAGGTTTACAAATTAAGTAGCAATGGATGTTCAAACTGGTTTCAGAGGTTTTGGGTTTGTTCTTTGTAGAATTCCTAATTAGCTAGCTTCTTGGAAAAGAAGTGGGAGAAAGGAAACTTCTACAAGTAGCACTATAATGAAAGCTGCCAATGACTGCAATCCAAGAATCACTTGGCTCTATGAGGATTAGAGACTCAACCCAATGGACACATCAGAATTGTGCTCTTGGCTCAGGAGATGGAGCAGTTAGGACTCCTTAAAATAGTAAGCAAGATGAATGGGCAGGTCAGTGCATGGTATGTCAGAGATAAGCCATGTGGGTTTTTGGATGTGCCAAGCTGTGAAAGTGGAAGGATATATACAGTAAACAGAGGGGCAAGTGTATGAGATGGATATACAGAGTCTGGAACAACAGCTGAAGGTCAAAATAACTCTAGAGGGAAAGAGGCTGTCTAGAGCTGTCAGGTTGAAAGTGGACCTAGTTCCTGAAGTGTCCCGTGTTTCATGCTGATGACATGTTTTTAGGTCAGAATTAAAATGTTCACATAGTGCTCATGAAGAAGTAAGTGCCAGATAGCTGGTCTGTGGCAAGCCAAGCTCACTTACATTCACAGAAATAAAATCTATTCTGAAGCTTGTGCCAGACCATTGGTTATGTGTAAATGTGTGAATGACTGGAGAGTCTGGAGTTGAGACCAAGAATAAACATGTGCTACATGATAAACCTGGAGTTTCCTGGGCACATAAATGAAAAATCTGCTGGGTTTCCAATTGTTTGTTTTAATGACTGTGGACTTGGTGTGCATTTGTGGGAAAGAGAAACAACAAAAATAGAACAAGTTCCAGACAGTTCGTGTTGCAAGCAGCTATGGCAATAACCCTTTTGGTGAATGGACTGAGCTCCATCTTAAAACATTTGAAAATTTTGCTCTTCTATACCAAAATGAAGGCAAACTTCTTTGTCGATTAGAAACCTTCTGTTGTTTTACAACATAAACTCACTGGCTAATACACACAAATCATCTGTTGTCTTCAGTGACGTGTAGATTGGTGGTTTTGCAAGTCTCACAATATCCAGTTACCATATTTTGGTAGCAGCAATACTTTGGATTAATCTAATTTAACAGCTTGTTTTATAAAATAAGTTTAGAAACATTTCAGCTATTTTATTGATCATTATCCCTCTTTTAATCCCCATAGAAAAAGTCATGTAACTAACACTGCAGCCCAGTTTTCTATCACTCTAATGAAGATTTACACTTTTTCTGTTTGTTTTCGTGCTGTTTGTTATTCTTTCATGCATTGCTATTACTTGTATACCAAATTTTCCTCTTCATAGGTTCCCAAATTCTTGAACCTCTCTATAATCATGTCAGATCTAAAAGGCTCTTGTTCCAGTACTCACAGGGTGCTCATCTGCCTGGGGTAGTCCCTACTGTGAACATACTCTAGTTACACACACCAAAACCTCCGTCTGTTCCTCATACTTAAACCATCTGATTGTTCTTTAGCACTTTCATTGACTGTCTTTAAGAACAAGAGAATATCACTGAAGTTCACTTGAATCTCTGTATGGGAATTGTCAGCCTGTATATAATTAAATAGGAACCTTGAAACAAGGTTTCTTAAACCAGTGATGGGGAACAAATGTGGTAGTGAGGTAACAAAGAAATTGCTACTTAGCCCTCTGCCCCCTCCCCAAAAAGTCAGTGAGGCAGACAGAGAACAGAATCCAAGGAGACACATGGATGTGACAGGTGGACCACACAGTAGATAAGGAATCGGCTGTGCGATCACACTTAAAAGAGTTGCAGGTCAACAGATCAGTGTCCAAGTGGAGACCATTGATGAGTGGCGTTCCTCAGGGGTTGGTGTTGGGACCAGTCCTGTTTAACATCTTTATCAGCAACATGGACAGTAGGATTGAGTGCACCCTCAGAAAGTCTGCCAATGACACCAAGCTCTGTGGTGTAGTCAGCGAGCTAGAGGGAAGTGATGCCATCCAGAGGGACCTTGACAGGCTTAAGAGGTGGGCCCATGTGAACATCATGAAGTTCAACAAGGCCAAGTGCAAGGTCCTGCATTTGGATCAGGGCAATCCCAAGCACAGGTACAGGCTGGACAGAGAATGGAGCAGCCTGAGCAGCCCTGAGGAAAAGGACTTGGAGGTGCTGGTGGATGAGGAGCACAACATGACCTGGCAAGGTACGCTTGCGGCCCAAAAAGCCAACCATGTCCTGGGCTGCATAAAAGAAGTGTGACCAGCAAGTCAAAAGAGATGATTCTCTCCCTCTGCTCTCGTGAGACCCCACGTGGAGTACTGTGTTTAACTCTGGGGCCCCCAACATACGGAGAATGTGGACCTGTTGGAGCAAGTCCAGAGGAGGGCTGGAGCACCTCTCCTCTGAGGACAGGCTGAGAGAGTTGGGTTTGTTCAGCCTGGAGAAGAGAAGGCTCCTTATATCAGCCTTCCAACACCTGCAGGGGGCCTACAAGAAAGCTGGGGAGGGACTTTTTACAAGAACATGTAGTGATAGTACAAGGGGTCATGGTTTTAAACTAAAAGAGGGTAGATCTAGATTAGATATTAGGAAGAAATTCTTCACTGTGGGGGTGGTGAGGCACTGGAAAGGTTCGCCCAGAGAAATTGTGGATGCCCCATTCCTGGAAGTGTTCAGGGCCAGATTGGATGGGGCTTTGAGCAACCTGGTCTAGCAAACAGTGTCCCTGCCATGGCAGGGGGGTTGGAACTGGATGATCTTTAAGGTCCCTTCCAACCCAATCTATGATTCTATGTTTCTGTGATTGTAAAAAAATGCATACAGGAAGAAGAACAGAAAGAGCAGGACTGAAGGTTAATACCAACATCAGGAACTGGCAGATCCCAGTGAAAAACTATAGTCTTTTACCAAAGGAATTCCAGGAAGGAAGCATTTTTGCCAGGGGAAAGAACCTCTTTCTGAAAAGGAACAAAGAATTAAGTCTTCGTAATAAATTTCAAGACAAATGCTGTTCCAAGGCTCCTATTTAATTAGGAAAAGACTGACAGTTCTCAGGCTGAGATTCAGATGATCTTTAGTGACATTGTTTAATTAACCCTTGAAGGTAGTCCTGTGAGAAGTAAGAATCAGGAATGTCACTCCTGACTGACAATGCTAACTGGAAGCCACTTGCCATTGCCAAAGTACACTATGCAGGGGACATCCGTACCATCATTCCCTATGCGAATGAGAAGAGACTATAAGAGATTATGGCTGCAGAAATCCAAATGATAGATTTTTCATGCTACCTTGATATACCTTCTGTGTGATCTTTATACTTAATAATGCTGAGGAAAATGAAGTAGGTTTTTACTAGTTTTGTAGTTGCACTGTGAAGAATACAAGGTCATTTTCTCTCCTTTACATCAGTCTCCCAACCATAATGTAACATCCTCCCCTTTCCTCAGATAGCAGTCTCTCCAGAAATGAAATTACATTTATTTTTTGCTAATTACATTTTTAAGCTTGACACCCTAATATGACCATTATGCATGCTCTTAACTCTTATCTATTAGCTCTTAACTTGGCCAAAAGCAAGGAGTATCAGTTCCTGTAATTTGCAACATGAACTGTTAATTGGGCTCAGATGTTCAGCTTTAGTTTTCCGCTTTGAAGCTATTAGGAACATGCTAATTGTAACACAGCAGGTAAATAATAATCTGAAACTCTATTTCATAGCAATTACAAAGAAGTCAAGATAAATGTGTGAGTTACAGACTTAGAAAGCGTAGTGGGTTTAATGGCTGCTTATACATATTACAAATCTTCACTGTTCCTAATAGTCAAACACTTATTAACCTTAGGACAGGTTGTATAACAAAAAAGTGCATTTTGATGAAAAGACAGGAAGATCTGTAATGTTACTTCATCTTCCAGCTCCACATACACGGGACAGAGTAAGAAATGTTCATCCTTGGTACAGGAAGATGGAAGTTTCTCACTCCTGATACAATTCTCTGGTGTCATGCAAGCACAGGTGTGACAAGAGCTGATGGAGGACCCACTGGAGGAAAGCAGTCACATGCATAGGTTTGACCAGTCTGGTGACAGTTCTGGACATGTGTTAGGAAATACTAAGATGACTCAATATTTCTATCTGTTGGAGTGCTGACTGCTGTTGTGGTAAAGTGTTGTGGTAAAAGTGTGACATTGATGTAGAGTACCGCTGGCTCTAGCAAATACAGTAACCCGCATGTTCAGAAATAGCTCTGTTCTTCTTAAGATTGAGCATCAAAGTTGTTTTTGATTAGTTATAAACTGAACTTCCTGACTTTTTTTTTTCCACTTTGCCATCTAACCTCTGTCCAAGCCCCCAGTTTTTTGCCAAGAAATCATTTTAAGGGAAAGAAGCTGTGATTGTTTGGATATCTGTAGTAATTTAAACTATCTTTTATGACAAACAGCTTTGACCCTGAACCTACATCCTTACAAGATAAGCTGTTATCACCACAGATGAGGACATTTGTATCTCACCATACCTGAACAATATGTCCTGCAGCAAAAAAACCCAGCAGATCTGTAGCATGCAGACATTCCCTCAGGTCCATTACAAATAGAGGATTGTAAAGCAGAGAAAATACTACAAAAAAACCAAACAAGCACACACACCCCAACCTAAGAAGTATTTCATAAGGGGCATTATGTGAACTAAATACTAGCTTCTTCTGAAGGATTAATTTCTGGCTAGCTTGGACCCTTTGTGCTATCTTCTGATAATTTATGATACATTACTAAATATTTCCTGTAGCTACAAACTTTTCATCATTCCCACTAAATTTTATGATGTCTTTGGTGAATTTAAATGTCATTGGCCAGGCATGATAAGAAAAAATCTCAGAACTGGACCATCTTTAAATATATAGTGGGCTTGCTGAGGGCTGACAGGATGAGGAAGGAAACATTCAGAAAGATGTGACCAAGGGGTGTAAAGCTTTCTGTGGGGGTGGACCTCAGTATACCCAAATTAAGACCTACGCCTCAGACATTACCCACACCCCAGAGTGAAATATCACTCAACACCTTAAGAAAACTTACAAAAATTACCTTTCATTTGTGATTTCTGACCTTTGAAAGTAGGGTTGGAACAGGTTTCATGGGTAATTTCCGGCAAAACTTAGACTGTATCATTTGCAAATGCAATGCAAATTAGCTCTATATGAAGTTAGTGTTAACACACTTACTTTCATTATCTATATCTAGATGTCCTTTTGAATTTCTCTGAAACTACAACAGATTCTCAGCTTTCCTTGGGATGTGGATCTTCCAGAGATGGCTGCTTTGACGTGCTGTCCTTAATATGTCTTCTGCCTTGCAAAGTAATGCTCCTCCCAGCAAAGCAAAACTTTCCATGTGTACTCAGAATTTTTTCTCTGCTAACAGATACAAAGTGAAACATTTGCCTTAACAGTAAAATTCAGTAAAGGTAATTTCTTTCTTCTTCTTGAAAAGGTTTCTCAATAAAGAGTTGTAGTTCACGTAACTGTAATACAGAGCAATACACAATCTACTCACAGTCACATAGGATTGTCAACACTATCAAATGCTGTTGACATGGTTGAACCAAAACCACTCTGACCTCGTCCTTGATGACTTGACATGTTTTCATATGTGTAGGCATTTAAAATGCAACCAGAGGCCAGATACAAGATCTTTCCATGTCTGCTCAGTGTCACCCAGCGCTCTGAGCATTGGTACCTTCAGTCAGCATTCCTGACTTAATTTATCCCCCATTCCCATCACTTTTCTGAAGATCAGCTCCAGGGCACCTCTGTAGCAGAAACTGGGAATAGGTAAATGGAAATACATTAACCTATCCCTCCCCTTCCTATTCTTTTGTGACAGTATTGGTAGTGAGATGCAAGTGCAGGTCCACATCATGGCTTCCCCAGAGGATGCTGCCCTCAGTCTAATCATTTCATTAGAAAATGTTTGAAGATTAGATCCTGTTTCTTAAACCTGCTACTTTGTTAGTAAAATTATCACAATGCAATAAATCTGTTTTAAGAAAAAAATAATGGAAAATACTCTCTAAATTTGTATCAATTAATTTCTGAGAGAAAATAGCATGAAACAGGTGAGACAGGAGTTGCATGAATTTACCAAGGTAGAGATAATGGAAGAGAAGTATATAATAAAAAGAGGCAGCATTTTTCCTCTCTCCCCTGCAAATGGTAGAGCAACTAAAAGGAAGCAACAGAGCCTGAAAATCACAGACCAAGCATATGAAAAATGGAAACAGACAGAGGAAATTAATAATTTCCTGTACAACCAGAACAATGTTTTGAAGATACACAATAGGTTTAAAAATGAAGAAGAAACAAAAAAGATTAAAATTTTCTAGAGATGATTCTTTTTTCTTGAAATACCAAACAGCACAAATTCTCTGTATGCTCTGAAAGAAACCATTTTGAGAAAGAGCTTTGTGTGTGGGCTAAATTAAACAAATATATTTCCTTGTTCTTTTTTTATACAATTTAGTGGCTCTGAAATGTATAACAACATGTAACCCAGAAGATATATCATAGTAACAGCTTTCATGTGGATACTAAGAATAGACAGCTAAAATGCTCTTTGCATATAATTATGTGCGCTTCTTTATGATAGTTATGGTTTTTGCATTAAATAGCGAGTTAAGGACACATTGTATTAAATTATCTAGGACATTATTAACACATGAATAAAACATGCTTTTGGTAATGTAGGGTATAGCAACATTTTGTGAGGGGTGAGAGTCCCTAAAATTTAATGTAGAGAAAAATACACTCTGAGGAGTAGAACACAGCATGGGCCAGCATACACTGCTACAGCTCTATTCACATCAGTGACACTGATTTATACCAAGTGAGGGTTTGGAATTAAACACTCCCTTTTCTCACGAAGCATCACCAAGTAAAGCAGATGTAGATGTGATTTAGGGCAACTGAGTGTTATGGTACAAGACAGCTGATCCGCGGCCCTTTAATCTCCTGCAGCTTGTGAGCAGCTCCCACTCCAGGGCAAAGTCACACAATCAGCAATGAGATTTTGGTGCCTAAAGGTGGCCAATCTGTACAAATTTGGGAGCAGCTGAGCCAAGAACAAGCTAATGAGTCTGATATCAGTGAGTGCCTTGATGCCCAAAGGGACCTCCAGGCATGCCCTGCAGAACCCATGAAAAACCTATGTCTTACAGTTCTTGGCTTTGATTTTAGGGTCGCAGTAAATGACCAGCACAGTGTAATGGACAGACACCCAAGCCAGTGGGACAAAGACTCAAGGCAGACAACTTGTTCAGGTTTCAGATTTTGATTCTCTAACACCACTGGAAAACTGACAAAATATGCTCCAAGCTTCACATTCAAGAACTAAGCACTTAGTATCAGCTAAAATCAGCATTTCTCCTTCTTGCTTAGGACTGTATCAGATAAAACTGCATAAAAGTGCATAAGAGGATAGGAAGTGTAGAGTTGCTTTTTCTATTTCATTGTCCTTCAGTACTTCTGAATGTTAATTTATTTTGATGAACAGTAAAACTTTTAAAAACAGTTGCAAATTACTTTCCTGGCCAGAGCAAAATGGCAGATAATTCATATATACTACAGAACCTCCTACTAGTCATGCTTGACAAGCAAGACATGATGAGTTTCTTCTGCTTCATTTCCCTACTATTTTGACATGAAAATGAGGGAAGGGGTGCTGAGATTGCAATGTGCATGCAAGTAAAGAAGGGGAGAGGCTGAAATCTTTCTACTTAATTGCCAACCATAGACTGACATAATACTGAATCTGTCAATTGTAGATTTTCTTTTCAAAAAGAAACTGAAAATATTTCTGTTTAAAAGGAATAAAGAAGATATATATGGCAATTGTCTGTTTGCTTGGGATATAAAGGATGTCATCTATCCCTTATACTGATCAAGCTGTAACTACACTGAGCTCTCATCTTCAAAGGATGCGTTGGCCCTAAACTCACCCTGTCTAGATTACTTTACTCTTAACATGCATGTAATACTATAGGAAGTTCATAATAGGGCCAACCAATCTGTCCCAAAGGATCCTATGGATTTTAAGCTAGACCCCCACTCAGTCCCAGCAGCTGCCTGAGTTTACTTCATAAAGACAAGATAAGGAGTTCAAGCATTAGTGTTTTTCTGTAGAATACTTTAGCCGCTAAAGGTTTTTACTGATGCAACTGCAAGAGGTTCCTAGGTTTTTGCATTATTTATTTAACTACCAGCTCTGAGGGTGTTTGAACATCATCAGTAGTGAAAGCCCTTGGAAGTCAATGAGATACTTTGGGGGTTCATTAAGCTAATAATTCTATTTAGCATAATTATGTAATGGAAAGATGACACAAATACTTTGCACAAACAGAACAATGTGTAGGAATTACAATTATTTGGCTTACTAATTAAACCTACCATTTGACCTCTTTGCCACAAGTTTAATTTTATAAACACATCATGCATGTCATTCCATGAGTCACGGAGTAGTTAAACTGGCAGACTGTATATATATTTCATCTCCTGATGGAGAACCTTACTGGGCTTTTCCTGTGTGTTAGGGGGTTTGGTTTTGATTGCTGAAAATGCTTTGAAACACTGGTAATCAAATTCAAAGCCAGTAGAACTCTGGGGGATTGACTCAGAGGTCATTAAAATCAGTAGAAAGTTTTCACGGGTGTCATGGTTTAAAATCAAGTGACAGCGTGAAGTTTAAATGGATTTGGATATCAAACCACTAAATACATGCAATTGTTTGGATTTCCCAACTTCCCTGTTCAGTAGGAGAGTCAGTGCCATCCAGGAGGGAAGTCAAAGGGGAGTTACTGTTGTGGATCCCAATTTGGCATGAGCTGCTGAAGGAGACTAGAGCTAGCCTTTGATCCGAATGTGTTCAGGTTAAGGGACATAAAGCACATTAATAGAAATATGAGTGTTACAAATCTTCTGATCTCTCTGGTGGGTTCAACCAAATATTTACCTAGGATTAAGCATTTGAATCACAATATTCAAACCCATTCCTGCCATTAGTTTTAAATGTGTAACTTTTAGATCTTCCATTCTTAAATTTGAAAAAGTATGTTTTGGAAACAATGAAACTAGCTTTCAGTCCTGGGAAGACATGTTCTCTATTGAACAAATGATTTCTTTAGAAAACTTCACCTCCTCCCTCTTTTCATGCTAAGTATGTTTGTAAAGACTGCAGAAAAACCCAGTGTCTTGGTGAGTGTGTCTGAACTCAGTACTCATACATTTTGATTAAGGTTCATGTCTTTTTTAAAAGACAGAGAGTTACTAAAGATTAAATTCTGTCTAGTTATGCTCCATTATGATCTATTGTTGATGCAAACTCACTTCAGCTATGTAGTTAAGCTGTGTTCATGATGTCTGGAATTGCCAAAGAATCGTGATCAATTAAGAATTGCTTTTTAATAATTTCTGTGCTGTAAATTTTTGGCTGAATATCAGACATGAAACCAGATATGCACTTGAACATCGATGCCTGATGACAGTTCATAAAAAATTGTAACTTGTTACTTATTAAATATTGTTCTATATTAAGAAAACTGGACCACTTACATAATCTAAGTAAGCAGGTTAAATTTGAAGATACATACAACTGCTTTACAAATTTTCATAAGTGTATATTGAGACAGTCAGGACTTGACATCTACTTCTTTATATTGAGTGTATAGTTCCTGTAAACAGAAAAGAGATAACATTTTTTACAAATAGAAAAGCTATAAGTAGAATTTACTGGGCTTCATTTCAAAGTTTGTGATGTAAAAAAGATTCTTCTTATGACCAGTATGGAATAGATAAATGTATTCTGTTCTAAAAATTTGAAAAATTAGTCTTATAAATCTGGGGGGGGGGGGGGGGGAGGTGAGGGTGGTTAATGTTGTATATCTTAACCTTATACTAACATGGAAAATAAAAATTAAATTATCAATCTATGTTTTCACAGTAATATCTACATTCATCTTGTAGAAAATTCCTAGCTACTGAATTATAACTTGTGAGCATTAATGCTTTACATTTAAAGAGCAAAACTGAAAGTCTTGTTAGGTGGATCACATAGATTGTCTGAAAGCACAGAATTTAAATCTCCATGACACAATTTGTTCAGTAGCAGTAACAGTAAGAGCCCTGTGGTACTTTCTTCAGAGTACTCTTTGGTCTACACAGTGGTTTAAATAACAACTCTCTCTTACCTGTGATGCTACAGAGAGAAAATAAAAGCGAGAGATGTCAGAACACTATTAACTACAGGAAGATTTGATAACTTAATGAAGTAACTTAAGTTGGGAAACAAATTTAATAAAACTGTATTTATCATTCTGAATGGTAACTCCTATTCTTCCTTGAGTATGAAAAAACTGAAAACTGTCTCTATTTTCTTTTTGCATAAGATTAATATGATGAAGACTCTTCAAGAAAAATGATATGCTATAATGTAATATATGGAGAGACAGAGAAAGAGGTGGGGGCAGGGGGGGAGAGAGACATATATATATATATATATATATATATATCCTGCATTTATAACTTTTGACATCTTGGCCTTCATTTTGGGTTGAGTGTCTATGAAATTTTAATCAAATTTTGACTTTTTATTTTTTTAAATACTTGCCTCTGTATAGAATCCCTATTTCTGGGGATTTTGTGATGCTGGGAGACACTTTTATATTTTCATAACATACATGCATGTTCTCTTTGCCAAATGAGGAATATTTTTAGGATCGTTTTAAAGAACAACTTTAATTAACATTATCACTGGTGGTAACCTTTAGTTAATTGGCACACAAGCAAGGACTAAACTGGTGTGCATTTTGAAACGGCCAAGACCAAAGTGAGACACACCAGGCAAACTACCGGCATCAAAAGGTTTCCAAATTAAGAGCACTTAAAGTAATTTTAACTGGTTCCAAGAGGCTAAAATTATAGTAGCTGAATCCAGAATAATGAGCTTCTGCTGAGCCTTAATGCTTTGGCTTCAGAGACCTTTGATTTATGAAAATGCACATAAAGTAAGGGAAACTTTTAAAAATACTGCAGGAATTCAAAAGCTTCCTGTGTGTTCATATAGATGCATATATGCTTCACTCTCAAGTCTGTGCCAAATTTCTACCAGTAGCAGCTTGTTGCCACAGAAAGAGCACATGACATGAGAAGATGGTGAACCAGGTGACAGAGTGAACTATGTACATCTGTTCATCTCTGGAGTCTGAATTGTCTGTATCAACTGGGAACAAATGAAGTCGAATATAGTTATCCAATGTTAGTGTCTGCCAAAACCCAACACAATTTGGCTAATTCTTTCCTCCTGATATAATTATCTGTTTAGCTCAAGAGTTACCATATTCATTATAATTCTGAACATCTCCTCAATCTATATTAATTACAAGGATAATATTATTTAAGACACAGAGCTCACAGAGTCATATAGCCAGTCAGGGAAGCACATTAGCCTCAGGCTAATTGATCAAGCAAATTGTTGTGCTTCTGTACGTATCATTTAGATCTTAATTCTGTTCACATCGTAAATAATCACTACCTTGGCCTAAGCTATCTTTTCAGTAGAAGTTCCTATGCATCCTTAAAAGAAGGAAGTTTTTCCCATATAGATAAAGGTTTCATTTATCTTCAGGTACCTATAACTGCAATAGTCATCCCCTCAGCAATGTCTGTGCCCTTTTATCATGAGATGGAGACATGATAAGAATGAAAGAGGAAAACAGTATGCACACAAATTTAACGGGAACTTGCTTCATAAACCACTTGTAAATTTAAGAAACAAATGTATTCTACTGCATAAGACAGGAAAAATGGCAAGTGATAAGGCAGTTGCAATGCAAAATACAAAGCTAATTATATCAGTCATAATTGATGGGACAACAAGCACAGGAAAGTGTGGATACATTTAGTTGCTTTTGTTGGCAATCAACCAAAGCCAATAAGCTCATGAATTTTAGCCTTGCAGTGAGGATTAATCTAGATGCATTTTTCAGAGAAAATGGATAGAGCATTTTCCCTTGCACAAGAGAAAACCAGCTCATGTATCTATCCGGATATTCTAGCAAAACAGAAAATAGACATAAGTAGCCATCATTCTTCATATGGTAAACAATAAATAAAAAAAAGTAAACCTGATTTGGCAATGATTCCTTCCATTCCAGATGTGGCAATCAGAACCTCTGTTCAGTAAAAATTTCATGTTGTTTAAGACTTCATGACTAAGTCAAATTGGCTCACGAAATCAGTCAGTGGTAAAGAGAAATGTATTATGACTGCTTTATAACCAGTCGGGCTGTATGAGGGGAAGTGTGGGACTCTGGAATAGGCAAATTAACACTAGCAGATTCACTGAAATCAGATCAAATCAGATTTAGTGCAGGATACATTTTCAGTGCAAAGATGTGTTATGAACAAGATGTATAGCCATTTCCACCAGCAGATTTTTAATTTTATAAACTGTTCTTGCCTTGTCACCAGTCACAAATGAAAATGCTTTCTGTGTTCTTACACTGCTCAACAACATCCTAAACATACCTCCCCAAGCATGACAGGTAATCTGCACAAATCAGCTGCTGTGCCTGGAAGAACTATCCTTTTCTATGGGGTATGACAGAGCCTGGTGCTGCCTCTGTTTGCACTTCACATCACCTTGGTTAAATGATCCTTCAGCACAGGAAAAAGCTCATTCTGAAATGCTCTTGAAAACACATTCAGGCTCCTTTGAAGTCTGTAGCAGTCTTTCTGCTGACTTCAAAGAGCTTGGGATTGGCTCTGTTATGGATAAACAGGGAGGAAAAATAAGGTGAGCAAGGAAAATTAGCTTACAAAAATAATGTTGGTACTGATCTAAAAAGAAAAAAAAACATGTATATTACACAGCATGTGATAAAGACAACGTGCTCTTATGTAAAAGCTGCATCATAAACAATCTGGTTTACATGCATGGGCATTTATTCAGCATAATTATCAAGATTGTAGGTGGGATATTATTGAAGCTAATGCTTCAACATAGTACACTGCTGAAGTTAATTTTTCCAGGAGACTTTCATGACAACAGACCCCTCAGAGAATTGCTACCACTACTCGATCCACTGAAGCTAATCCTGGAAGCTGTATTCACCTAAGACTGCCTCTAAGCTAACATGCCCTCCCTAGAGACAGCACCTCCTGACCGTGGATCAGACGTGCTACACCCGCAAGGCATTTGTGCCGCTCCGTAGTAACTTGTGTCCAATGTTAAATCAAGGACTCTCTGCCTTGGTCTCCATTTGTACTGCAAGCATGCTCTCAGGCATCCTGAACATTAATATTCCATGGTATCTGTTGTTTCTGAAGATGTTAAATTAATCAGGAGATTTCATCACAACCACACAAACATGCCATGTATCCCTGGCTGCTCTCAGTCTGATGAGACTTGCCCATTGCAAAATGACTGTCCCTTCTTGTACAAAACCTTCAGTAACTAAAGGAATTAGATAACCTTCTGCATGAAGTAAAATTTGCTTGACTAGGTTAGCTTTCCAATACTAGGCTGTTGTTCTGAAAACCAGCACCTTAGAATGCTGTAATTTTGCTAATAAAAATAAAAATAAAAAAAAAAAACAAACATCGCCCAAACCATAAAAGCATTATCTGAGGGAATAAAGGCTAACTCTGCATTACAATTATTTTGATTAGCAAGCCACAGTCACAGAATTCCAGTGCTGTAAGCAAGCTCCTGATGTCAGCTACAGTGTTGTTCTGAATGTCCATCTGCTCAGTTTTTGGTTCAAAACACTACATGTTACTGTATTTTGGAGCAGAATTAGGTTTACTAACACTCTACAGATTATATTAGATACCACAGCTGTTTTTGAATGGGTATGTGAAACAGCCTTGCCCCATCTTCTCCGATATACGTTATGAATTTACCAGATGAACTGGCGAGTGCTATTGGTAGTTTAGACATAAAATCATTTTGCTAAGTATTATCTTCATAGAGCTTTCTAAACCTTCTAAGATAAATCATTCTTTATGCAAGCTTACTGTTAGGAAACCACCTTGAGAGTCTTGGAGAAAGAGAGGAAAGGAGAGACAATAATATTTCAGGAGATGCACAGAGATAGATTTCCCCTTTCTACCACTAATCCTTTTAGCACAGGCATCCTTTACGTCTGTTCCATGCACAGCTACTATATAGACAGTATATTGGTTTAAAAGATAGACCTGGGAATGCTGATGCAAAACCTGAAAGCTGGAAAGTACTAGCATTTTTTTGACTTCTAGTCTATCTTGAATTTCTCTCAGTTATTCTCATATTAACTTCCATAATTTGAATTTGGCCAACATGTTTTTCCAGAAATAAATCAAACTTCATTTGAAGACCTTAATCACTAATAACTGTGAGAATAAAAGTACTGTTCTCGTTAACATTTACTGCTTATTTTGGTAGTTTGTATAATTGAGTAATTAATTCTCTTGTAAAAGTGTACTGAATTTCTCATCCAAATTATTCAGCTTTAATTCCATATCATTGACCTTCATCACAGTTTATTTTTTAGTGATTTGAAATGCAATTTTTTTAAAATTATTTTTTAGTAAACCTAGCCTTTTCTCCTCATGAAGATACTTTTACTACTGAATCTCATTGCCTCTCACGCTTCCTTTTGATATACTAAACAAAGTGAACCTTCCATTCTTTAAAAGCAAGCTATGTGTTACAGACCTTTCATCACTTCTAGTCTTTCCACCTCCCAAGCTACAATTTTTCATCATCCGTCTAAAAATGTGGATAGCCATGGGATTCAGCATGTTACTTCTGCAGGGAAAAGCCATTTACAGAGGTAAAGCCATGTTTCGATTTTCTAATTCCCTCCCTCTATAAATAAACGCTAGACTTTTTGCTACAATGTAGCATTGTGATTTTAACCTTAGTTACTTACCTCTTTGGAAAATGCATTTTGCCATTACAAAAGTGTAGCAGCAACTTCTGTATTTGGGTCTGGTAATGTTTATACATCTTTTTCTTTGGAAATTAGTCAAGAAAATTTGTAAGTATGGCTATCTTGCCTTCATTATTCACCACTCAGTGTCATCCTTGCATAATGCCAACATTGTTCATTTTTTTTTTTTTTTTAACTGGTTCTTGATTACTGATGGATGTATTGAGTTATGCTACACTGAAAACTGTTCCTTGAAAATCCTCAGTGGAAACTCCAGCACTAGAAACTCCATTTACCTATTATTTCTTATTAATGACAAGGCTTGAGACGTCCAGGTCAGCTACCATCAAACTACCTCATGCATAAATGCCAGCTTTCAATCTGAAAGTCATTAAGTACAAATGAAACTGCTTACCAAAGCCTTTGTGTTTTACAGAACCTTTATCAGCCAAACTCATTATCTCATTTCAAAATGATGTTATATATTGTAAAACAGATATACTCTGGGGGTTTTTTTCAGCTTCTGGGGGTTTTTGCTGTTGGTTTTTTCCCTCCGCAGGAAGCTACAGTGGCTGCCATTGGTAATATTCTCTCTCATTATTTCACGGGATTAATCCAATCTGATTTTTTCTGTTATTATTCCCAAGTAGGTGGTGTCTCTTCAAGCAAAATAACATCTGGTCTGCAGGAGGAGTAAAACAGCATTTAATGCTGTAAATCTAATGCACGTAAAAGGATCAGAACTGTTGATCAGGTAATATAAGCAATAAAATAAAATCCAGTATGGTAGATTATCTTTCTAATTCATTGAACCTCCAGGAACTGGGAAAGGTACCACCAAACCCTACACGATGCACAAAGCCTTGCATTTCACAAGGCACCTTTCTAGTTGCTAAAATTTGTTATACCAGTAATGTAACCCAGAGATTCCAGATTTACTTATCTGTGACCTTTATCCCTGAATTTGTATGAACTCTGAATCCAAATGCAAGACTTGAAGTATCATCGCATCTTTGCTTGCAAACTTTGAATACTAGTGATTTTGCTCTTTGCTCTCATCTCAGACCTATCAGTCAATTACAGCTTTTGAATGTATATGCTTGCTTATGTTGCTATGGTTCCTTTTGTTATGCTGAGAAAACCCAATGAAAAGAATTTGCATTTTGCTGAGACAAATCCGTCTTTTGCTTTTTCCCACCAGGAGATTTTTCTTTGTGATATTTCAGTCTCTTGCTGAGAACATTGTCTTAAAATTGCAGAGAATTACAGCTTTATATGAGGTGACATTAACAAAAAATATGTGTGGCTATCCTTAAAACAAATACTATTCTTTATCAAAATGCTGTGTTGAAATGTAACAAAGATTATTTCATGAAGTTAACAAAAACAAGAAGAATTAAACACAACTCAGGACGTTTTACTTAATAGTTTATTATAAAGGTGCATTAAAAGAACACTTCAAACTTAGTTTTCTCCCTTTTTTTTTCTTTACATATAGAAACAAGAAGAAAAGAACTAAGGTATTGGGAAAAGTGCAAATAAATAACGAAACTTGATAACTACTTCTATTTTCATATTTCATGATTAGAAAAAGATCAGTTACATATCAAAGAAAACCTTCAAATATTTTAGGTTTTCACCCCAAATTTGAGCAAAAAGCAAAATTAGGCAATTGTTTCGATACAAATTTTGCAAGCCAACATTTCGTGTTGCTGTCTGATGTACTTAATACTGATATGATCTAAAAAGAGTGCTTAATTAATGGGTTAAGGAATTCACTTGCAAAATGTCTACATCTCCTGAACTGTTTGCATTTATAGAAAAAAACAGAAGAGATACTATAATTGAAAAAAGAGGTGGTGCTTTGAGGCGCTATTAAAAATACAGGGATACCATTTTGCTACAGAGCACTGTGCCAGCCTAGAATGAAAAGGCTGTACCCCAGGAGTCTAAACTGTGCTCACTGCCAGGATTCAGGAGAGGATGCAAAGGTATCTATGTACGTTGAGCATACATCACTTGTTCCTCCTCTCAGCAGGCAGAGAGATGACCATATTTGGAACTGGAAACCACAGGTTTTCTGTTCATACAGTAATACATATTGGAGTGCTGTTGCTAGAATAACTTAGGGCAATTTACAGACACAAAACTATGGCAAATGTCAACTTGACGTGCTAATAATTCCAGTAATGGTAGAGATGCAAATGGGACTAAATCTGTCACTGAGCTGGACCAAGGCTAAGCTTCACATTATTACTTATGTTATCAATGTTAACAATTTAGTTAATCAATGGATGTACCATTATTCACTTTCAGTAATGATTGCATGGTTCTTTTTTCACTTCAGAAGCTTTTATTATTTGTTTTTTTACAGCATGTGGGAACTTAGCCATAAACAGGAAATAACAGTGGCTATATGTACATGTGGAATAAAAGGACAGCTCCTCCTTTTTACAACTTCTAAGACAGGAGGCAGCTACAGATGCACAGATATTCAGATATGGAAGTAAAAGAATTGGCTGACACATTCTAAGGACTTGCATTCACTTTCTAATATTTAATCACATTTTGACTGCAAATTAACACATCTGAACTCTAGCAACTACTAGGTTTAGTTTGTAGTAAGTTACATTCAGAAAGGGAATTGCATTTGTCAAAAACAATACTGTAGGGAAATTTTTGTTATTATGTTTCTCACATATAGAACTCCACTACTGTATTGGCCTAGAATACTGACCTCATAAATGGGGAACACTTTTACAGCTATAGATTTCAAGCCACACTGCTTCCATTCACAATTTTATCCCTCAAATGTGCTAGCACATACTGCAGTTGCACATAAAAGTGGTGGGCGTAACAGTAGGAGGAAGAAAACATGAGATAACCAATTCCTTTTGCTTTTCAAAGCAGAAAGGAGAAGATTAAATTCCCTGCCTTTATGAAATATGGACTTTGGAGTGATAGGCGCCCACTTCCACTGCACTCTTCTTCCCTCCTCCTTCCTCCCCTGTGGCTAGTGAAACAAGGATGGGGTAGTCACAAAGTAAAATGTTAGCACTGGTCCTGGTGTTAACAGTTCATAATGCCAGCAAGTGGAGCGGCAATTTTTGTCAGAAGGGGAAAGAAAAATTATTTCTTACAGGCCGTCATGCAGAAGAAAGTAGACAGAATGCTGTGATCCAGAAAAGAAAGGGCTGTATTACTAAATGGTACTTTTTAACAATAGGGAGAAATGAAGCAAATCTATACATAATTTGGGAGATAATACTGTATTCCAAAATTTCAAAATGTTTAAAATAATTCTTTATGGTGTGTGCCTAGTAGCTTGTGAAACTGCTTATTATTCCAGGTCTAGCCTTCAGAAGGTGGTGCTATCTTCAGTCTCAAAATAAGAAAAGCTAATAACTGAGTTGCCCATGTGAGCTATTGAAATTATTTTCCAGTGCTAAACTTAGACCTGTGACACCTGCCATCCCTACAGCATTAGAAAGCATTGCTAGAGTGTTTGTGTCTAAGACCAATTCTCTTCTTAGAAAGTAAATCAGAGAGCACATGTTCATGAGCTGAACTTTATGCAAACAACAACAAGAGCAAACATCCACTCCAGCTTCATGTAAAAGGCATTCTTCTTCAAAAGCTCAGTTAGGTGCCTGATCACAGGCAGCAATTATTCAAGCAGATAAGTCAAGATTTTGTCGTTAGCAGAGACAGTAATAGAACTGCATTGATTAATGTAATTAAGTGTAATCCAGCATCCAGAGTTGCAGTCTGAGTTGGCATTAGGTATTATTCACAGTTTTATTTTGTAAGAAGCTCTACTTGCTCAGTTCCTCAAACTCCAATCAAACATATTCTTTTAAAAATATTAGAAAGTATTTTGCTGCTGGGGGTACTGACTCCTAGTAAGATGAAAAACATAGTTGTTTTCATTATAGAGACAAACACAAATGTTGAATGTATTGAAGTAAGGAAAGTTATGGGTAATTCTATTTTCTTTGGTGTCCCTGCCATATTCCAACATAAATGTCTCAGAAAGTCATAAGCTTTAAGAGCAGAGCAGAAAAAGCACCCAAATGATTTGTTCTCTCTTCATATTTAACATGGCCATATGAGCAAAGCTTGCTTTGTAAGAGATAATAAAACTTGAGAACTGGGTAAGGTAAACCATATCCCTTAAAAAACATGGCAAATAATTTCCCCTTTTTCTATGGTAAGTGGGCAGGAATATTTACAATTCATTTTAATATAAGTATGAATACAGAGACCTTCATTTCCCACCTCATTTAGGGGATGTTAGATATGTGGCATCACGGATCCTACTGGAAACTTACTGGCCTGGGTCATGAACACTGTGGGATGCAGCATTTCCCTGTGCCGTTACTGTTTGGATCCTCGCAGATGTTGTTTGGGTTTAATGCGAGATGACAACTGTATGTTAAGTCCATGATGACTTCCCTTTTACTGTCCAAGAGACAGAAAATAATGACTTATTCAGATAACTCCCTGTGCTTTAGTACTCTTCTTCTAAACATGTAGCTCCTTAGAATCCCATTTCATGATCTTGTATTCGTTGGGCAAATAGCCAGCAGCAGATTTGTACAAGCGGATATAAAGTTTGAGAGGATCTATCTGCAATTACAGTGAAAGAAGCCCTGGGGAATGGACAGACATTTAACAGGGCACTCTTTTGTCAGTGCAGTGAGGTGTTTCCAGTTCAAAGCTTTTTTTATTTGCAAAGGTATATCTCCTCTGGGAGACCTGCGTGAGAGAGCAGCAGACGGTAACACACTTTCCATGGCACGTAAAAATGTTGAATAGTTCAGACCATACTCCTGGTGGCACTTCAGCTACTCAGAAGAGTGACCTCTACGAAATAAAAATTAAAACCATTTTGGGATCTTCCAATATGAAAGTCAAACTATATCATGATAAGATTACTTTTTTAATTTCCTCTGAACTGCCTTTTTTTTTTTCCCCAGTTAAATTCAATAAGATAGGAGTCTAAGACAACATTTTAATGAATATAATTCAGAAGGCTAACAAAAATTTCCTAAAGAGTGATAAAGGGATCAGAGGGGGTTTTTAGTGACACTTCTCTGACGCTTTATTAGAAAAAAAAGGAGTGGGAGGCAACTGTGACAAAGGTCGTGTAAATCAGTGCTTTAGGACAGAAACCAGCTATTCTAGTTACTTCAGATAAGAAAATAAGTTACTGCTATCTTAATATACAGAAGAAATAGTCACATGAAATATCAGAAGGAAAGCTCGATAATGCCAGTGTTTCAAACGTCAGGTCAATGCTACTCATTGGCAAGGCAGATTATGAAATCACGATGACTGGAATTACCTTTTTATTTCAAACTAGACTTCATATCTCTATATCAGAGACAAAATAGCAATGATTAAACTTCCTATTATAGAGAACTGACTGAGCAAGCCTTTAACGCTTTTTTCAATTCATGTTATTTCAGGCTTCTCCTGTACATCTCTCCTTTCACCCCAAGAGATAAATGGTATTGTTTCAGCATGGGAAAAGTCTGCATTTGAGATTTCCTGACAGCACAAATCATTCTGGAAGTTAGCAAAGTTCATTAAATGTATTTAAGCAAATCATTCTTCCTTGTGATTTAACCTTATGCCTGAATTCTCATAAAATGGTAAAATTCCATTACCTGTGAAGGAGCTACGATGAACAGATGAAACATATTTTAAAACATTTTATTGTCCTTTTACTATGACGAATCTCTATTTTATTCTCTATTTTTTCCCTGCTCTTCTTCCCTTTTTTTCTTCTTTTTTTGTTCACTCTCGAATACAATAATGTAGTAATAGTAAGTCACATTCTTCCAAAAACCACACGGTGTCCACATGATGAATAAGGCAATTAAGAAAGTGATTGCAGCAACTGTTTTTTAGCATTTGTAGAATAAAATAATGTACCTTCTAGAAGACTGTAGTGTGTTAGTAATCCATATAAATGATTAGACGTGCAGAAATGTTGTACTAATACGTGGAAGATAAAACAGAAAAAGGGATTAGACCAATGTTTACAGTGTCTGTGATTAGGATTGGCTTCCTTCCCAGTCAAAGAAATCATATGCCTTTAATATTATTAAGGACTAATATTGCGCTGAAAAGGCAATACATTTTGTTAACTCATCAAAGCAGATCTACATATTCAGATCTAAATGAAAGATATTTCATTTATAATCATCCCTCTTTTCTCTAATTGCATATTCATTAATTTAGCTCTTTTTTATCACATTACCAAAAATGAGTTTGACCATCTTTCTATCATCATTTGCAAGTAATTTGGTGAGGAAAGAATGCCTAAATTCTCTTGTTTGAGTTCCTGATTCCTTGGGCCTTGAAAAAGGCACTTTCACAGTGTGTCTGCTGTAATACAGCAACTAATCCTAGTGAAATAAAAGCAGCCTTTTAGCTGTCATGAGAGTTAGCAGGCTGCAGTAAATGGTAGGAAACCAAGCATATACCCTGAGCTGATATCCAGGTAAGAACTATTCACATTACACCTGTGTTATTGCATGTTTTTCAGTGGCCATCATTAACTGGAGGTATTGCCTTAGGTTACAACTAAGTGTCCCCCATGACAGATAAATAAATGAATAGATAGATAGATAGATAGATAGATAGATAGATAGATAGATAGATAGATAGATAAAATAGCTAGAGTGAAATACAGTAAGAAAACATATTTTCTCTGTTACTAGAAAATTAAGTCCATCTCTCATGAAGGCACAAAGACTTCCTTGCAAAATCATTAATACACTTCTGGGATAAATAAATAATTGGCCTTAGTTCTGTTAACCAGCTACCTGTCTTCTCTTCAGATTGGTTCTTTAAGGTTTGATACCATGACTACTTTTTTTCATTTGAGCCTTTGTTCAAATAAACAACCTTTGCTAGAATTTTAAAACTGAAACAATGAAGTCTGAGATTTCTCCAGGGAGACTTTATAGTGGCCTTTCAATACTTAAAGGGCACTTATAAGAAAGACAGGGACAGATATTTGAGGTGGGCCTGTAGTGACAGGACAAAGCATCATGGTTTTAAACTAAAAGAGGTCAGATTTAGATTAGATATTAAGAAGAAATTCTTTACTGTAGGGTGGTGAGGCACTGGAACAGGTTGCCCAGGGAAGTTGTGGATGCCCCATTCCTGGAAGTGTTCAGGGCCAGGCTGGATGGGGCTTTGAGCAACCTGGTCTAGTGGACAGTGTCCCTGCCATGGCAGGGGGGTTGGAACTGGGTGATCTTTAAGGTTCCTTCCAACCCAAATCATTCTATGATTCCATATCAGTGCCTAGGCATTGACAATTAAAGTAACTTCTTAGATCATTTTGTAGCCATGTGTTATTTTTATGACATGGATGTGGTCACAGATGACACCACCAGTTTAGGAGTGAATTAATTCAACAGAGCGGATACACATAAAACAATCTTCTATTGACACTTAGAAACTTGGCAGCTAGAAAATTTCATTATCACAGTATTTATAGTATAATTTGTACAACCTGATATTTAAATAGTCAACTGAATTTTGCTGAACTTTGAAAATAGTTCTAGCTTTATCATACTCTTAGCTTACACAATGGGAAACAATGGTTACTGAGTTGTTGCTAGTATATGCTACAAATTTTAGTAATAAACTTTTCCTGACACTTAGGTTTAGCACAAGTTTTTCTTCTTGCACACAGAAGTGCAAGGGAAGGATGACTAGGAACTATAAGGTATCATTTATGGGTTCCTGCTGCTGTGAGCTGATCTCAGTCAGCCTTAAGTCTATACCAGGTAAGGACTGGGAGGACACAGCTATGCTGCCTTCCTGTGCCGGACCCTTCCTTCACTTGCAACTGACAGTGACAGGGGCGCTCCCTAGAACAGCTTTAAACTAGTTTTCATTTGAAGCAGCTTTCTGCTAATTTATACTGCCTCAAAAAAAAAATGAGCTGAAATGGGGGAAAAAAAAACAAAACTGCAACACACTGCCCTAAGATTATTAGCTAGTAATTAGTTAGCTGCCTGGCAGGTGTTTTGTAGGCAGACACATGTACAAGGCCAACCTATCTGTTCTGTCTCAATAACCAGTGACTTTGCAAGTTACAGTGACAGTGAGCAGCTATCTGTGAGCCAGGATCTGGAGCTTTCAGCAAAGGCACAAAAGGCTTCTGTCCAATTCATTATTTGAACGTGCCTCTCCAAAGGTGTTCTCAGGTGTATTTTCCTCTGCACCACAGAAGCTGTTGCAGAAGATATCTGGATGTTCCTTAAAGCATGGATCCTGGAGGATTTGGGCTGGCCAGTTTTCACTGGCCATGTACTGAGAGAAGCCAATATCCCCCATGCTATAATCAACATTCTTAATTACCTTAGGGTAATTAAGGTATCATGTGATTTGGGGACAGTCTGCAGGTCTCCTCCCTTCCCACTGTTTGCTTGAAGGACAAGATCTTTTCTCCAGCAACTTTCATTGTTTTCCTCTGGTCCCTTGAATTTCTTTCTTTTTGACAATTGTGTGTCTGCTTTCTACCGTAAATGTTCCCCTCACTCTTTCCAGGGGATACTTTCTAACTGCAGGCTCCTTGCCTGACCCATCCAGGCATAAAGAAGATTTTATTTCCTGGCATTACCCAGTTCTTTTCAGGAGAGGAAGCCTCCAGAAAGTGCCACAGGAGCCAGACAGCTTCACCTAGAAATAAGCAACCTTCCTCCTCGCTTCCCAGCTAGACCTATTTCTCTGAAAACAATATACAGTAAATTGAAAACAAATCAAGCTGTTACAGCAGCTGCCAGAAGTCCCACAGGTGCTGCACAGTTTTGTCACTGAGCCATCTTCTCTTAGTACAGCTGTCTTCCTTAAAGATAGAAGAGCTTCTGCATGGCCGAAAGGCATGTGTGACAGCAGCCTACTGGCACACATACTAAGTAGCTTCAGCACCACCTGACCCAGATCCCTGCTGCCCCTTCCCCCTGCAGTGCCTTATCTCCGAGCTAACCTATCCCAAGTCACTGCTTGGTCATGTCTAAATTCATTAATTTAGCTCTTTTTTATCACATTACCAAAAATGAGTTTGACCATCTTTCTATCATCATTTGCAAGTAATTTGGTGAGGAAACACCTTTACTGTGTGTTCCCTCACATCCCTGTTACCATATGACAGGCTCTTGGCATCTCTCTACTCTCCACAGCTAGTCTATCTTCTAACACCTACTCCACTCTAGGTAATGCTGGCAAGCAAATAAAGCACTTTCTCCCTCTCCTTGCCCTCCCATTTGCTCTCATCAGTTGCTCAAAGGCCAAGATGCTCACGAGCAGATTGTCACCTCTGTCACCAGCAGATTCAGATTTAGGATCCACCATTCAGTACAGTGTGTGGAAACTGCTGATGGTCCACACTCTGCTAGGATTACTGACTTCCCTGGCAGGCTTGGTGGAACATACGCCTTAGAAAAAGTAAATCAAACGGGACTCAGATGGAAGGTAGGATTGGAACACATCCTATGCATGTTAGTCAAAAATCTAACTAGAGAATCACCAGACTTAAACTCATTGTGACTCTCCAGAGAAAGTAGTAGGCTGGTAGGGTATGCTAGTGAAGATTTAGATGTTGAAACTCACTTCATAGGTTTCAACTCCTTGTCTACTTACCTTGCTGATACCCGTTCTGATACTTTCATGACTTTTGAAACTCCAAATGTGGCACTCAGGGAATAGTTCCTCTCAAGACCATTCTTTTGTGTGCGGCTTGCAGAGTTGCAGCCACTTCATGAGCGGTGGACAGAGCCATTTTTACTTACAGTCAGTCACGTTGCTGTAGACACACCAAAAGAGCACCCCTTTGCCTGAGGAAGACAATTTTCATCTTGCTGGTTTGACTTTTCAGCTTCATTTCTTTCTCCCAAGAACCTTACATCTTTTCTGTGTTTATATTGATGAGACATCATCATAACAGAAAAGTCGGCATTAAGCAAGCAGCTAGAGGATTAATTACTTGAGAGAGAAATATATGTATTTGGATACCTTTTTGGTCAATTCTCAGCACATGAATCCTTTGGAAATCCTGCATCAAAACATCATATTTTCTGCAGAGCCATAATATATGCCAAGAACTGGTACAAAGCAACAACTCTGCTTAAAAGTACTGTGCTGAAAACTTCTGAAAAAAATGAGGTTTGAGGTTACATATTATGAAATACTATTCTGGGGAAGTGAACCGGCAAAGGTCTGAGGGGCCAGTTGTCAGGGGATTCAGTAACCTCAAATTCCATTCAGCTGTGTTAACAAAGATTCTAATCCACTGTGGCTTACTAGCAAAATGTGAAATTCACACCTTTGGAGAGAAAAGCCTTGATTAGAAAAGCTACCACAGCATATACTAATCAAATGTCTTCTTGGCAGTCATCCCTGATACACCAACAGCTGAATGAACACGGAATCTGGAAACCAGGCAATGGCCGACAGTTTTTGGAAATACAAGGTCCACCTGAGACAAACTATTTATTATGTGTTCTAGGTATTGAATACTGTCACCAAGGGAGAGGCATAGTATTGGACTAAGGCTAATATATGCAAACTAGTGATCAGGCTTCTGGCATTTCCCCTTCTTTTTCACTTAATAACATCATTTGTGCATACTGTTGCCTTTCTAACAGCTGGATGAAACAGTTTTAGAGAGAGAGAATGAGGAATCAAGCAACACACTTTTTGCCAGTTTTCTCAAAAATACTTTCAAACGAGAGCTAAGATGCATAGTTCAGACCAATATTTTTTGTCCAAAGTGAGAATTTATTTATCATGTCAAGATAGTGGACAGAAAATAAAGGAAAATATTACATACCAGAAAAGAAAACCAATGTCTATACAACTTAATGATGCACCTGCTTGTCCGCTGACTACAGGAGACAGTAAATCTGAATTTATAAAATGGTCTTTTAGAAATAAAACATAAGACCAGTAAAATTCAGTAAAATTCTCAAACCTCACCATGTTATTGTCCTGAATAGTAACCCACTGAGGGTCTACAGAGTATACAAAAAGCAAGCATTTTATACATTGGCATTTATAGAAAAGAATGATTTCTGAAGTAGGTATTTTGAGCAGGATGTAATAAAAACATTCATCTAACATTACACCCAGATTTCAGAAACAGATAATATGACATTATTTTTATTAGCATTCGTTTTTTCATGCTGATACTTAAAACACCAGTAAAGAGTAGGCACCTTCAAAGGTACTGCATATGCACATATTTACAGGATAAATAGATAAGTCAGTGAAAAAAGAGGAAATGAAATGGAGGAGCTTGTGGCCAGGAAAAGACTGCACCACCCCAGTGCTGTTTAACATCTTTATCAGCAACATGGACAGTAGGATTGAGTGCACCCTCAGAAAGTCTGCCAATGACACCAAGCTCTGTGGTGTAGTCAGCGAGCTAGAGGGAAGTGATGCCATCCAGAGGGACCTTGACAGGCTTAAGAGGTGGGCCCATGTGAACATCATGAAGTTCAACAAGGCCAAGTGCAAGGTCCTGCATTTGGATCAGGGCAATCCCAAGCACAAGTACAGGCTGGACAGAGAATGGAGCAGCCTGAGCAGCCCTGAGGAAAAGGACTTGGAGGTGCTGGTGGATGAGGAGCACAACATGACCTGGCAAGGTACGCTTGCGGCCCAAAAAGCCAACCATGTCCTGGGCTGCATAAAAGAAGTGTGACCAGCAAGTCAAAAGAGATGATTCTCTCCCTCTGCTCTCGTGAGACCCCACGTGGAGTATTGTGTTTAACTCTGGGGCCCCCAACATACGGAGAATGTGGACCTGTTGGAGCAAGTCCAGAGGAGGGCCACACAGATGATCAGAGGGCTGGAGCACCTCTCCTCTGAGGACAGGCTGAGAGAGTTGCGGTTGTTCAGCCTGGAGGAGAGAAGGCTCCAGGAACATCTTACAGCAGCCTTCCAACACCTGCAGGGGGCCTACAAGAAAGCTGGGGAGGGACTTTTTACAAGAGCATGTAGTGATAGGATGATAGGACAAAGGGTCATGGTTTTAAACTAAAAGAGGGTAGATCTAGATTAGATATTAGGAAGAAATTCTTTACTGTGAGGGTGGTGAGGTACTGGAACAGGCTGCCCAGAGAAGCTGTGGATGCCCCATTCCTGGAAGTGTTCAGGGCCAGATTGGATGGGGCTTTGAGCAACCTGGTCTAGTGGACAGTGTCCCTGCCATGGCAGGGGGGTTGGAACTGGATGGTCTTTAAGGCCCCTTCCAACCAAATCATTCTATGATTATATGATTCTATGCAATTGCCATGTCCATGTTCATCATGCTGGACAAGTGGAACACCTTAATCAGAACCTGCACTATAACACACCTAAACCTGCCCGACTGGACACATGACTACGAAGGGTGCAGTTATACCAGCACACAAAGCCAATACATAAATATTTTAAATTAATATCTCTTATTAGATTTACTGCTGATCATAATTTTCTCCAGGACAATCCATTTAGTATTCATCCTTACCAGTAGTTGTGTGTGCATGTGTAGAGTGTTAAGAGCATGTTTGGACTCTTGTCATGGCCATGATTCTGTTTTCTCGCACTGTACCCAGAGATAGGAAAAGAAACCCGTGACTATCAGGTATATGTATAGGAGGGGAGTTAAGGGAGGTGTAGCATACCCATCAGCAGTTTCCAATCTGTGCATAAGACAAGGTGCAGGTGTTTGTAGGAAGTGTAAAGGCTACTTATCCTGACCACACAGGCCTGCTAGGGCCTGCAGGACCAGCACATAGCTGGCACGTGTCTGGCACACCTCAGTGTCCTGAGCACAAGCTGCCCCTCATGCTGGAGTACTCAGCTGGTGGCCACAATGGGGCACATAATGTGGTTACCCGTGCTCCCAAGGCTGGGGTTTTGGAGCAAGGTCATGCTGGCTCGGTCAGCATAAAAGATGTGTTCATGCACCAGGAGCCTGACACTTCTCAGACTTGTGTGGCCTCAGTACCAGGCAGTTTTTGAATGAAAGACTGGAAAGAGGATACTGTGATAGCTTTTGCTCTCTGTAATAGTTTGAGAATTATTCTAGATGTGATCTGCCCTTGAGATTTCCTTTATCTGCTCGGGGTGAGGTAGCAGTGTCCTATTTCAGTAAGGCTCTTAAAACAAATATAAGTTGTCTTTTGTCGATACAGGATGCTGGGATTTACTTTTAAAAGTGAATAATAGTATTTTATGGTCCTTTTGCCTACCTTCTCGGCTACTTTCCTCTCTCTCTGCTGTACTTCTAGCAAAGTGCTCATCCAAATCACAGTACGAGTCCTACCACAAAGATCTACCATTCTCTTTTAAGATAATCACAAAAAAGAGAAGTTTCCTTTTTACCAAAGCTCCATATATGTGGGGATTGTTTTAAAGACCAGCCTCTATGATGCTGTATTCTTTCTTCCTGAAATACATACCAGTGTTGTAAGGATATACCTGTATTACCAGACACTTTCCAACTTTCAAGTCTGTGTGAGTGCCTAACCTATAACCCACCTTCATATCAGCACAACCTGGCACCTGCAGCACCCCCCAGCACAACACAGGCAGTAGTCTGTAGACAAGTAATTTGCTTTCATAAGCACCATAAGCTTTCTGTAGATAAAGTTAGTACTGCATAGTCTGTGAAGTCTCATATATTACCTTCTAAGACTTAAAGGCTGGTCTCAAATGTCTCCTTTCCCCACTCCATAAAACTATAATTTTATGAGGACCATTGATTTTTCAAGTTAAAGTTCCATCTTCAACTCCCACCATGGAGAAAGTGGGTTTATCTTGCAATTTGCACCACGGAGTTTTTACAGAAGGAACAACACTACCATTGCCACAGGAATGGAGGAAGAGAAGAAAAGCAAAATGTTATTTATCACCATAGCCTGGGGGCGTAAAAACAGATTGAGAATATCATATTCCTCCTTTTTTCTTTTAAGGCATTTCTATCATGATATTACTAAGATTGATTTCTGGCTTTGGGTTTTTTTTATTTCTCTTGTGGAGCTGAAAACCTTTTTTTTTTTTTTTTCTTAAATAGGAAGAGAAAAAATGTCTGTCAACTGCTATAGCACAAACTGCAGAGTATGAAATTGTTCAGATGTTTCTCATGGTGCGAACTATCAGAATACCCGATAAAGTGGAAAATTCTTGTGTGTGCATGACATTGTAATAGACAATTAGAAGTGTCCACTGAAAGGGAGCAAGAGAAGCTCCATCTCTGTTCAACATTCCTGATGAGGAATGTATTGCCAGACTCCTCTTTGTTCATGTTACACTGTACCCATACATCTTCCTATAGAAACGGCTCCCCTACCAGGAAGATGTATGAATACATCCATGGCATTGGCCTGTTCTAGTCCCCCATACCCTGAGAAAAAACGATGAGGTCCTTGAAATACATGTCCACTTCCCCCTGGACTGTAAGTCCCAAGATGAAACCAAGTCAGGTTTCCAGAGTAATGTCTTCTACTTAAGGAAACCTTAGGAGCTTCTTCTCTAGTACTTTCCTGTTGTCTTCTTCCCTGTTACTTCCCCATCCCATGTCAGAGGAAGTCCTGCTTCTGGGTGAACATGTTACTCTAGTGCCCAGGTACAAGCATGTGTAATGCCCAACTTGTGCATGCTGAGTGGCTATTGAATTGTGCATGGAAGTCTGCAGGACTGATCAAGCTGTCTGTCCCAGCCATGGAAGGGAAATATTGTTTAGGGCAGTCAGTGAAACAGGCACCATAATTGTGGTACAGTGTTCTCTGAGATACTCAACCACCTCTGCTTTCAGCACTGGTCTTACAGAGGTTATGCCTTTCTTTTCTGGCAGAACACCATTATTTGCAGATTATGGGCTTCAGTTACTGAGTCTTGAAAAGCAGGAAGGATTTCTACCTTTTCTTTTTGCAATAGTTATGATGATTATGATGAGAAAGGAGGATTGTATACAGAAAACAGTGTGCTCATTTGTGACTGCCCAGCAAACACCTTCTTTTTAGGTGCAGGACTGTGTACACATCCAGCCATTCAGGCTGTGGATGAGGGCACAGACATCCACAGTGCAACACACCCTGTGCTCATTCTAATTGCCATCTACTCCTTCTAGCACAGATATGTAATTCACCTTTTTGTTTTTCCACTTGTTTGCACTGTGTGCTGGTTGGACATTAATTGCACTAACTGCTGGTTTTAAATTTCATTTAAATTAAATTTAAATGAGCACCAATTCTGGAAGACATGTCTAGCCTGTAGTTGGGTGAATACTTACAGCCAGGTGAAGCACACTCTTAATATTTACATTAACTTTATTAACATTAAATTAATATTTAACATCTTCATTGATTTATCTGAAGACTGATACTGGTATGGTTTTGTGGAGTTTTGTCAAGTCCATTTTCCTGATGAGTCCTGTGCCGTTAGCTGTCCCCACTTCTGATCAATGCCACAAGGCAACACTCTCTGAAGGGTATAGAAGTCCTCAGCAGGCCTATGGGCGTACCTGCTCAGCAGTGCCCGCTATGTGAATTATCTGCTTCTCTGCTATATATTTATGGCTTGTGAGGGTTTTATATCTGTCTAAACCTCTTTGCCTCTTAGCAAAGGAAGTGCAAAACATATGCACTGCAAAGTCAGCATTCTCCCATTGTTTAGACCAGTATTTTCTGATCACTTATCACACTTAATTTGCCATATTTTTGAAAACACAGGAGAATTGAAAAGTCACAGGCTTTACATTTTCTCTTATTCTTTATGAGTATTGTGCACAGTTCTTGATCCAACAAGATTTTATGAAAGACAATCTGCAAAAAAGGAAAGACTTTCATTTATTCAACATGACTCAAGGATGTACACAAGGGCTATATCTGCTGTGTACATTTTTTCTTCAGTAAGAAAAGAAACTGCTTTTGCATTAAAACTTTCTCATGGTTCTGCCGTTGTGCGAGATCTAGAAACATGTCGAAGGGTTATGATAAGCCATGGCTTCACTTGTGCAGTGACTGACAGACTTTGTCAGAAAATATTTTTATTTTCCTCTGACAGACTGATGCAATAACCATTTTTACTTTCTGCCTTTTGGTCAAATTACTGCATTGTGCTTTTACATATCAATATGTTTCACATGAAATAAAAGCCATTTGTAATTTAGTTAAATATAAAGGGGATTCTCTAGTAAAAATTCTCTCTACACGGGACAGATCCTTTAAAACTACCTTTTGCACATACCACTTCTGCATGAGGACTGTCAAAAAGTTCCCTACATTTAAAACTAATGCCAGAGAATTTGAAATGGGCACTTTGACTTCTTCTGGTCCTCAAAACCAGCAAATCTCTGGCATCAAATATAAAATCTCACTTTTCTCTACTTTTTGCTTAGATGAAAACAGGATTGTCATTTTTCTTCCTAGATTTAATTTTTTTTCACATAAAATGTAACATTTTCAAGAAAAAAATGTTGATTTTTTTGTATAATTTCTTTTCTTGGGAAAAATTTCCATTTTTCAGACAATCCTAGTGAAAACCATCACTTAGGATACCCTTGGTTTTCAGTTGGTTTTGGTTGGTTTTCTGTGGGAATTATAGAGGCTGAATAAGATTAATAAATGCATTCTTAACAGCCTTATTACAATGAACACTTGCCAATATGTTCTTAGCTTGAAAAATAAAGCTCCTAAGATTTAAATTTTTAGCAGCCCTTCTCCAAAAAGTAAAATTTAGTTAGAACCCAATTATACTGAAATTGAAGTAACTGCTGAGGTACTGCAATGAATACTTTATCCCATATGGTTTGATTTATAATCCACCAGCACTTTGAAGACCTACCCTAATGTCCTCTCTACATTCATATACATTTCCTATTAATATCAGTAAGAATTGTATGGCTGCTTTGCATATATGTGAGAATACTTTTAAATAAAGTCATATAAGAATCTCTGTTTATATTTAATGGCTTTACAGTGCCAAGAATAAACACACATAAATTCATGTTGATTTTCAGGACCTTAAAGTTTCTGTTGGAAATGTGAAGAGGAAAGTAAGTGAATCTTTTAGAAAGATCAGTATAACCTTAATTCTTTAGTATAGGAAACCCTTCCTAGAAAATACAGAGTAAGGTTTCCTAGTTTGCATCCACTTACACCAATCTGAGCCCAAAATAATGCTTCACAATAGAATTCACAATTTCTAGTTATTCTGGACTAACAAACATCTCTAAGCTCTAAGTCAATCTATAGCATAAAAGTTAAAAAATACACAAAAAACACCCAGAGATATTTTGCCAAACTACTTTCTTGCTCTCCATCATTTTTCCCTCACAGAATTCCTGATTCTTTTAAAGGTCTTATATCTGAAATTACTAGTTAATTACACAATCAAACTTAGAGTAGAAAGCATCTTCATGCTCTCTCTACATAAAGGACAACATAAGGCAGAAGACAACGGAGAATCAGCAAGGTAAAAAAACAGTGAAGAAAGAGTTAGTCTGCAGAAATGGCTCTTCTTGACTCATGCTCTGAATAATTTTTGGTCAAATTTCAAGTCAGAAATAGCTGCAATTGTTTATCTTTTAATGTCTAACTGGAAATGTTAATGATCAAATGGCAATTAGGTAGTTACACAATTAGCATTTCCTACAATATAATTTTGATGCAGACTTGGGCTAGCTTGTTAAGCTCAAGCTGTTTTCTTCAGAGATCATTTTGTATTTTCAAAATCATTTCTGTGAGATAGCAACCTACATTTTAAAAACAATTTTCTGTATGATCAGCTTAGGAAGCTGTGGTAAAGTCCATTCCATGCATGCCAACCACCCTGAAAGCAGTAACTGCATTTTACCCCCAAAAGCTTTCTGTAATACTACACTTCTGTTAGGTCTCAGTTTTCTCTGCTTTCCCCCCAAAGAAATTTTCCCATACCACCCAAAGATATGCTGTGCTTTTCTGAAATGTGTATTACAGAAATCAGGCAACTCTGCTCTCAGACCGGCAAAACTGATGAGGACTTGGCAGCGTTTAGTTTCAGGCATTGGGATGCTCAAAGGTAAGGGTACTTTGTAATTTTAGAACTGTCAGTGCTTTTAGATAGTATTGATTTTATTTTATTGTCTGGAGATCACATACCCTTAGCTCTCAGCATAACTCAAGACTCTCATATCTCTTACAATATATACAGTTCGAGGCTATGCATAACTTAAGGCTGGAATGCACTTTCCAGCTCGGCCTGGGCAAAGGGCTGTGCACAGCCATGCAGGGCACTGCAACAAGGCCAAGAGACAGTACGTGCCACTGGGAGCAGGGCTGCTCCAACAATACTCATGGTGTTCAGGCAACAGCTAGTTGTCTAGGTCAGGTGCTGCAAGGAGTTTCAGTAACAGGAGACAAGTCTCGGGATGTGCTTGCAGGTTTTATGTAAGCCTGGGGTTTGCAGTGAGGGGAGTGACAGTTGCAATGTATGGAGGGAAGGTACAGAGGGCTCTCAGGCACTTGCCTTTTATGACTCAAATATATATGACATTTTTGTTAGTAGTTCAGACCAGTCAGCTACACAGAGCACAGCCAGCCTTCCAAAGGTCCTGGTGGAGCTGATTTCCCATTATGCACACAGGAAGGGGACAAGCAGGTTTAGAATAGAGCTGGCACACCTCCCTTTCCTCTTTTTCCTGTTCTGCCTTCCCAGTTCCCAGCTACTGTGAGAAGCTGGTTGCCACATGCCTTGGCCATGAAATGAGAAGATGCTGAGAGGACTGAACTGAGAAGGACCTTATGTGACAGGCAGGTGAGTACTACATGGTACAAATGCTGGAGGGGCTGTCTCTGCTATAGAGCAAGGTCTTGCAAAATTGCTAATGTCGGCAAGGGTATCTTGTCTTGGATGCCATGTAGATGGGACCCTCCAGCTTTATGACAGCTAAGGCAGAAAGCTGCAGCCCATCTCCACACAGTGGGTCTGCTGGAGGCAGACTGTTGGAGGTGCATGGGAAATGCAGTCTATAGGCACTGGGAAGCAGTAATACAGACTGGTTCATGGAGCAGCTCAGAGCCATGAAGGGTTAAAAACAGCTAAGCTAAGCTACAGTACCATCCCTCTTGGGAGAGACACAGCATTAATATCTTCCTGTGTTCACTCAATAGAAGTGTCTTCTGAATCAAACATGCACTACAAGGTGAATCCATAGTGCGTTAAGCCAGCAATGACACAGAGCTGCTGACTCACAAATGACTCACCTTGTTTAAAGAATGAAGTCACAAAACTCCCTCCCAACAGATTAAAAACAGTTCACCAGATTAGTTAAGTATGGCCATGTATTATACTTTTTCTGTTCAAAATCAATTCTATGGAAATTTACGAAGTGTATGATGTTGTAATATAAAACCAAAACTGCTTTAATTCACCTCACACCAAACATCTTCAACTACACCCCCTAAAAGAAAAAGAAAAGAAAAAAAAGCCCCAAAATTTTTGGCTGCAGTATATTACCACTTTCCTATTGACTTAGGCCACAAAAGTCATTAACAGATTCATTGAAAGCAAAAAGAATTCTTTCGCATTCTTGTTAGTCACCAAGACAGCAGTAGAATGAGGAGTCAGAAATAAATCAGAAACAGTTAGAAATGAAGGTGAGTCGTCAAAACTGAATTAGACAATTGTCTAAATCAAATCAGAAATCAAAAGCAGATCTGGATAAGCAATATACTTTCGGTGCCAACTTGCCAGTTCACCAGCTGCAAAATGCACTGTAATGTAAAGCATCTCCGGAATCAAGTTCTTCAGCCAGGCTTTCCCCTTCACTGTACTGGAGCAGGACCAACCCCACAAGTGTCTGAATGTACTTGTGAATTGTACTTGGTTCTACTTTTGTTGTATATTTCCATAGCTTGAAATATAAAACTTTCTGTCTCTTTGGGAAACTACAGCTCTTAAGCTGTATCATGCACGTGTTCAGATGTTTTTCTCTCTCATCCAGATCCTAAGGGACCCCTAACCTAGTAAATGTTTCATGCTTTCAAACTTTGTCTGCCAAAATGCAGTCATGTTGGCAACCTTGGAGCCAGCACAGTCCATTTGAAGACATATCTTTTTGGTGTATCCTTGTTCTCACTCTTCCTCCTCCCATACCTGCTTCTGCCACAGTGGGTGGGGCCCCTCTAAACTTCTTCAGACGGGAGAGTAAGACTTATCGTGGTACCAGAAGGAGGGAAGAAGACAGTAGCAGGTAACACCAAGCATCCATGTAGAGCCCTGTGACTGTTACAAGCACTACAAACATGCAGGTGGATTTTCAAAGGTATCAAATGATTTTGTGAGGTTATGATGTCATTGAAAGGCTGACTGTCGTGCAACAAGAAATGGTATTGGAAATCAACATTGCAAATCTTCAACTTCTTATGAGTCTGTTGAAGTTATGAGAAAGCATTTTTCACTCCTATTCCCAAACTGACTCTTTCTGTGCTTATACTTCTGTGAATCTGTTCTGAGTTAAGAAAAGTATATATGGGGCAGGTGTGTTGCAAAATGTAAGGACTGTGCTGTATTGTAACCAAAGTGGCTTTGTTGAAGACAATTATCACCTCACAGTGTAATGCTAAACGAGACAGCTCAGATCTGTTGAGAATTCAATCGTAATGACATTTCAGGATTCAGCATTGTAATATTTCTATAACAGGCAAGGTGGGTTAACAAGATGCTATCAGATTTATTTTGTACTAGCACTAGTTTAGGGGAAAAAAAAGTCTTACATAGAGGAAACAGTAATCACCTCTATTCTCCCATTTTTCAAAGACTGTGAGAAGGGATGGTAGTTTTCTCAAATATTGCAAAAGTATTTCTGAAGGAAACCAATTCAAAGCTCAGGAGAGGAAGATAGAAAAGAACTGATGTTTCTGAAATAAGAAAGTTTTCATAACAAAAAAAAAAAAGAATCAGATGGCATTTAACAACTTTTTTGGCATAGATCTCAATGTAGTACTTGGAAAGATGACATGATCTCATTTACAGATTTCCTTTGTTGCTTTGACTACAGTTAGAAGAAAATGCTTCATATAATGCATTCTACAATCTTTTTTTTTAATTGTTAGCAAGCAGCGTTGTCTGGAAAGAGTACATGCAGTTGCACTTGTACACAATGTGTACAAAAGCACAGTAACAGACACTTCCAAAAATGCATGTTGGGTTAGCAATACAGGTAGTAAAGCTGCAGGCAGATTAACTAATTCCCTCATATCATGCTACAAGAATTTGAAAGGATGCATATACAATTTAAGTTACTTCATCAGAACAGGCTTTGAGTATTAAGCCTGGAAAATAATGAACCAAAATTGTACTGAGTTCCTGACAAGAAGGAGTTATAGTTTACCTGGGAATACATTCCCTGTGCAACAAAAAAGAGCAGGCTGTCACTTGTAGTTCTGCCAGAAGACAGACACATGCTGTCCATACCATATATAGAAATTTGAGACACTGAGTGAAAAGTATGAATCGAACACAAGCATCAAATCTACTATAAATTAGATTACTATTTTTCCGGTAGGGTACCTGTATCATCTGGTAATTTCAACATCAGACAAATGCCTCCAGGAAAAAAAAAACCCAACGGATTTAGAAGTCCTATGAAATGTTATGCTGTGAAGAGAGATTGCCAAACAAAACCAGAAGCAGAGAACCAGAAAATAAAACGCAGAAATAAAAGGGAAATTTGATCAGTCAATGACCACCATTGAGAAATAAGAAAGGAAGACTTCCAGCTTTTGTGTTTTGTAGGTATAAAATATCCATGAGTAAAAATGATTCAAGACTGATCAGAAGAGAGGAATCCAAAACTCTGGCTGGCATCCAGGAGGAACTAGAGGCATAAAATTAAAGAGAAGTTCTGAGAACACGTGGGCTCACAGAGAACTAAGGCATGGAGAGATGAGGCAAAATGGAGAAAAAGGAGGATGAGCTAGTGTAAGGCAGTTATGGATGACAATTTCCTAAACTGTTATAGATAGATTCACAAATCCATGGCAATCTGTTCCTTTGTATAGTCTTCCAAGGAGCCACTGAAGCCACAGGGCCACTGCAGTCAGCCAGGGCAGGCAGTATGGAGCTGGTCCACATTGGACTTCATAAGTTAACTACATTACATGCTATAGGTCTCACCAGCTGGGCCACACTGATTGACATTCAGACCTTCAACTTGTTACTTTCCCTGTTGACAGCTAACAATTGGCGATTTTTTTCAGGCAATTGGCTAAAATCATTTACAGGTTACATCAATATGTCTTCTTGTTGCTTTAAAAATTGGGGTAGGGGTATAACTAGCCTTGAAGGTGGAGGAATTGGAAAAGAAATGTTGAACTTCAGCTAGTTCCACGGAGTTACAAATAGAACTAAGTAACAGCAAGTGCATTAATAGGGACAAAAGGAACAGTAAGCTGTTACCCTGCATTAGCACTTCAGCTTTTGAAATTATAAGACTAGTAACTAATTCTGAAATCCAGTCTAACTTTCTAGTGTACTTTCTAACTGTTCACCTTCAAGAAGTCACTGCAGAAGGACAGGCTACAGTGTCGTGACAGAGAAAGATCTGTGGTAGAGCAGTTCCACACTTTTTTTTTTTTTTTAAAGGCCATTTAAAATTAAATTTGGCTCATTAACTGGCCATAAAAAAATACTTCCACAAGGTGCCATTGTCAGTCATTACTGGCCATAAAAAAATACTTCCACAAGGTGCCATTGTCAGTCATTACTGCCCCTTCTCCTAAGAATGACATTGTGAGCATCTCCTCTCTAGAGCTCAGACCCAAAACAGACCCTGCACAAGCTGACCTCTCACCCGGGTTGGGGAAGCGTTACTCGCCTGACAGCATGCAGCTGGATATAAAGGGAGAACCTGTTCCAGCCCCATCAGCTCCTGCAGCAACAGCTGGTGCAGCCCTGAGGTAGATTAGATACTTTTATATGGGTAGCTTTATATGAGTTGTTGCAGCAACAAGATTCAGTCATTATGTTTACTTGGCTACCTACATTGACATGTGAACTGATTTTTAAAAAAGAAAAAATAAAAATAATAATAAAAAAAAGGTTAAAAAAATAGTATTTAAAGCTGAACTGCATGCTTTCTTGTGCTCTTCAGAGCACAAGGGCAGCTTGCAAGCCTTGCATAAGGTATTCCTAGCAGAGGAATATGAATGCAAAGAGAAAGTGGTAAGCGTTCCTAGCAAATTTATTCTGGACAGGATGATAATTGGTACCTACAGCCTCACCCACCATTCCCTGCTTTTTTAATCCCAGCTCTGTACTGACCATGTACCTTGAAAATGTCCTCCTAGGAATACTGCCAGAGACCTGTGCACTGTTCATGGCACTGAGGTGACTTACCAGAAACATTTGTAAAGCCTTCTTTTAGGCATCCCAGATAGGATTTTCAGAAGTGTATTGACTATTTATGCACAAGGGCCTTCAGGAAAAGAAAAGGTCTTTTAAAGCTGAGATTTCAACAGTACTTAGGCTTTGTTTAGACTGCTAAACAGCGTGTGCAAAAGGAGTAGATCTAGAGAGCAAAGAGCTGGTACTGAGCAACCAGTGCCAGCTACCTATGTTTCATTACTTGGGGATTATTTCAGGATAGAACTTGTCTGGTCTCATGGGCTGGATGCTCATCAGTGATCAGTCTTAATGAACAATGCTTGTACACACAGCACAGTTAAATCATGCAAAATCTATTAGAGTAAGACATAATCCTGGATCAATATTAAATTAAGAATACATGTATTTCGGATCAGAAAATCTATACTTTTTAAAGCAGTGTTATATCAGCTACACTAATACTCACACCATTATTTTGCTTTCTTATATAGTAAACATGTATTAACAACTCCTTTAAAGTACAATAGGAGCCAGTCGGTTTTGTTTTCTCCACAAACTTCTACCTAAAAGTAAGACTAAGTGTGAAATAACCTCAGATTGGCCAGACTTTAACAGATGTTCTATTCTCAGGACTCAGATGGTCTAAGCATATGAGAACCAAATGACAGTTAAAAACTGCAAATAAAAAGTTCAAATTCATTCCACAGTCAAAAATCACACCTATTAAATCATAATGACATTTCTTGTTTCAAGTTGTGCCCGTTCAGTTGTGTCATGCTAGTTACTGTGTTCCTGGTATTGCTTTTCAGGGAAGTCATTTGAATGGCAGAAGAGTTGCGCAAGTAGCTGGCAGATCTCTCTTGCTGATCTTTCCTCCTGCAGCAAAGCTGGTTGTTGAAATGTCTTCGAAAACTCTCACTGAGAAAATACAGTGCAAATGGATTGACACAAGAGTTGCAGAAGCTTAGCACTCGGGCCACTAAGGTAACAACCATATGTCCCGTCGATGGATCAATCTCATTGTAATTAAAAGATCGGTACATGTATAGCACGTGGTTAGGAAACCAGCAGATAGCAAAGAAGCCAACAAAAACTAGGACAATTTTTGCCAGACGTTTCCGAGTTTCCATCTAAAAAGGTGAAAAGAACCCAATTGAACAACACTGAACTATTCCACATAACAGACTTAATTAAAACATGTAGCATTTTGCTTTGTATTGGCTTTAAAAACTGTCATAAGTAAGGCCAGTAAAAATGCTTCCCTCAGGGGCTGAATTATTTTTTGTATTTCATTTACTTTCCCACTTCCAGTTTACTTTCAGTGAAAGATCCTAGCCCTCTGCAGTTACAGAAGGTTGCTCTTTCTATATGATGTACACAGTGTGAGTGATTCATGACCCAAGTAAACACTGGCTTTTAGCCTGAAAGCATGCACCAAAGAATTTCATGAAACATAACCTTTTCTGATGAGATCTCAGCACTTGGCTTGCAACTCATCTTTACTTCCAAAGCTATTTAAAGACTGTTAGCTTTGAAATCTAGAGATGTTGTGAGTGACATGTAGAGACGTTGCTAGGGTGTTAGCTGTACAATGGTACTTACATCCCATTATTTTGCCCGAAATGCCTCAGGTTGTGCCTCTCTCTCGTAGGCAAACTACCAAAACTGCATTGCACAGTCTGAAGCATCTTAATTCCAGGGTAAGGTGGAAGTTTCAGTTAATCTTCAACAATGACATGAAAGAAATGTACCTTGATTGCAGTGCTAAAGTATAATGATTACAATGTTTAAAATGTAGCTATCGAGAGTGGCTGAAAAGTTGACAGTAAATGATCATACACAGCAGCTCCAAACTGAAAGAGGGAGAGAAACTGGCCAGGTAGGATGCACCAGAGGGAAGCAGAAACCTACCCATTCCTCCCAAAAGATTTATTAGGTATGTTAGGTACCAAAGTTTTGCAAAGGCAGGAAAGTTTTCTGGCTTTGATCAATTTTCTGAAAAAATCAAGTGAATTTATTCTAACAGGGTTTCCAGATCTGTGAAATAAATCTGTAAGTAGTTTTCATGGCTCTATCTAAACCAAAACCAGTGGGGAATTCACAAAAGGTGAGAAAACTCTAACATTCCGATTTGATAGGATTTGCACTCAGACAGATTGCAAAGGCAGACTAAAAGGTGCAGAGGTACGGTGGGTGAATATTACACTTTTGTGCTATGGCCTAAAGAAATGAGAGTTGATAACAATAGTCTGGATTTATTTCCTTTTGCTGGAAGATATGTAAGTATAACAGAATTTTCTATTCTTCCGAGCCTCATAGATTAACAAAAAGAAAAAAGTTAAATAGAATGAAAAAATATGTTCTTACTTTGAAAATACATGTGGGTTCAGAAATGTGATATAAATTAAATATTTTTCCATCCTGAGGGTTCAGCCAAAAGGCTCTCTATATTTCACAGGAAAATAAAATAATACATGAAGTGCTAATATGTATGCATTTTTGACAAGAAACAGACTAGAGTAGAAATGAAATGCTGAGTAAAAAGGACATGAGGGAATGTGGTCTTTCTTTTTGAAAGAATATGTACATGCTATATGTGCAAAGAGATTTCAGTGCATATAAAAGTATTTTCTAAAATACTGCCAGAGAAAATGCTTCCTGATTGTTTTGATGGGCATAACTATTTTTCCCTATCAATACTAATGCTTTTGTAAAGCGGTTGAGGCACTTTCACTGCAAAAACTGTTGTTTGTATATACAAATATTCCTGCTAATGAACAGTTTGTTGCTATCTTATTGCTTCCTGTGCCTTACAGGGAAGCTGACTTTGTCCAGCATTTTAAAATGCTTTGTCTCAAAGGTATACAGAACCTGTACCAAAAGTTTTATAGCATCCGTAACAGAAAGAGTATTAGAAAAGTGTGAGTTCAGGATTGTCTCAGTAGAAAGAAATTTCTACTGAGAAAGCCAAAGAAGAATAAATTTGCACACTGCATTCATATTTTCAGCACTCCTTGGTCTCAGAAGAACCTTTGATCCCCTAAGAAAAATTTTCCCTGCCTATGTCAGGGTTGGGGTTTTTTTTCATTTCCAGGCACAAATAAAATGAGCTTCTCAAAAAGTTTAGGTAAGATTTCTTCTCAAAATGGCCACCTATAGAGATAGGTGAAGCCACCAGCACCAGCATTAACTACAGAAACATTGTCCCTCTCTAAGAACACAAGTAATGGTTATAGTAACAACACATACAAACACATATACTGATACTGCTTCTTGTTAAGAACGTACGTTGATAGCATTGAATTTATATTTTTCCTTGCTCATATACATTTCCATACTGGGCTTAATACTGAGCAATTGTGAAAACAAGATTTTTCAGATAATCCTTGGCTTATTTCATGCATGTGGAAAACAGAACAAGTCCTCTGTGAAATCCAGCAATCTGGATGTTATAGTTCCTGTACTTCCATTGTTAAGCATATACAGCACACAAATCTTTCATCAGGATGTAAAAAGCAAATTGCTTACCTGTCTTTTGCAATGCTCACTGTATTCTCCAGGGATGTTGTGAGCACTTTTTATTAAGCTCTTTGCAATATGGTAGTAGTAGATACTAATAATGGTGAGAGGGATAAGGAAATACACAAGGAAAATCAGCACAGAATGGATCTTCGGGTGCATGTCATCCGTCATGGGATATGGTATGCATGCTGTGAAAGTGGCATTATCCGTGTCATTGATGTGGGCTAGCTCAGAGAACACTGCTTCGGGAACTGCTAGGAGCATGGAGATTACCCAGATAGCGACAGCTTTAAGACAGGTCCATAGCACTGCACTGGAGGTCTGGATGTCCATGGGATTTACAATCGCTTTGTACCTGAAATGGATCAAAATGCAGGTGCAAATTAAAAGGTATCTTTTCAAATTCAACACGTGATGCATAAGGCCACTTCATGCCTTTGATTACAATAATGTCATATTGTGTTCTTATTTGAAATACCAAGGGGTTTGTAACCTTTCATAAATTTGTATTCTCTAAATGTCTAGCTTCACCTGTACATGTACCCATCAAAGATGGCAAAAGGAGCCCTGGGATATAGCCTGTGATTGTAGGTGGCTGATCTGTGCCAGCCTGGTGAAAGCACAGAAGCAACCATGATTACTCTTTCTCTCCAACCCCCCTCCAACAAATCCCCGGATGCACATCCTACCTCCATACTTCCACCTCACTCCTGTACCAACACTTGCCCACTACAGTTTACTTCCTTCCTGGGCTGCCACAGCCCAGAACTTCCTCCTGCCCACCAACACAGCTTTCCTGCTCCCCACCAGAGCACAGGGCTGTAATCAACATTAACCACTTCTTCCCAGACCAGCAACACCTGCTGCTGTGCTGTCTCTTGCCTTTCCACCCCAGCACCTTTCCACAGACAGATATGCTGTCCTGAGTGTGACAACTGGAATATACGCATCTATGTAAAGCCAGGCAGGAATGATTCCCAATGGAACTTGTGCAGAAGTATTAAACTCTTAAATAAAGTAAATATTTCCACATCAATAATTGGAAGCTGCTGCTCTACACGATTTTTTGGGAAACTGTCTCATATGATTACATATAAACCTTTGTAGAATTGGCAATTTCATAACAATGAAAACAGGAGAATTGCAAAGAATGGAAATCTCACAGTACAGCAAAGTAAAATAAATAGAGGTAGACTCTGGTCAGGAACTCTTTTATTTTAAAAATATTGTTGTAGAAGGTGATACCTTCTCCATGAGAAAAGGTCAGTTTTAAAAGGCCAAATACAGCCTGAGAAAAATATTTCAAGGATACCTTAATGTTTTGCTTAGATTTTTAATTTATTTTGAAAACTCTTTTTCAAAATGTAAGTAAATTATGTTTTAATGTTTTTTACTAAAAAACAAATATTAAACAAAACATTTCAGTTTGACTAAGCCATGTAATCTGGAAGGTCGCTTTATCTGATGGTTGGGGGTTTTTGCTTCTTCAATTTTTTGTTTCTAGTTTTGATTTGCTTTGGAATGGCAGAGGGTTTTTTTCTGAATTTGCAGAGTTTTGAGAAATGGAAAAGTGATTTTTATTGAATATCTAAAGAAAATTTTAACAGGAAGAAGGCATTCAGGAGAGATCCATATTCCAGGAACATAATTTTATTCATTTTAAGGTCTTTCTACTCGGTTGAGATGTACTTTCAAAGGGTGATTCAGATTTTAGGTGTATTAAATCACTCTCTGAGTTGCTTCTTTTTCTCTGTTAGCTGTACAATGAGCTTATAGTGAGAAGAACTCTAACTTAGATGTCTCCACTTGGTGATATAACTCCTTGTCAATGCATATAGATACATATACATACATATACAAATGAAAATATGTATGGGTATGAGCAGGTGTCTATATACATACCAAGGGTAAGGTTATGGTTAAATATAACATTGTTGCTGAAAAAAATGCTGAGAAATAAAGCTGTGATCCCAAATACCCTTTATGGCTGACTTGCAGGTCCTGAGAGGTACTTCATAGCACCTCAACACCTTGAGCAGATGTCCAAAAAAATGTGGGTAAAAGCTATAGCCCCATACATCAATTTGTGAGTTTCTTGGCAACCAACAGTGCAATTGGCTATGCCATGAAAATGTCTGGATCAAAGCACTGTCTTTGTACCCTAGCAAACTTTTTCTTCAGAGAATATTTGAGTCACATAAAATGTGCCTTGGAGTCGTCTTTCTCAGGACTGTGATAAATTGCCTTATCACTAAATAATTATAAATGATGACTACTTATGTTCATATCCTCTCTGAATTCAGTGTCTTCACCCATATCATGGAGTAGAAAATAAACCTCAGTAAACTGTCTCTGTTAATTTATGTTTACAATTTCTTCTAACACACAATGAGAAACTCCCTGGACACCAAGGTGTAAAGAAATCCTTTATACTGCCATAAGAAGTATAGAAGCCTCTGGACAAAGCTCAAAGTCTCCACAGCACAAACTGTGACCTTATTATTCAATAATTTGCTTCCTACTGCTGTCTGCCTTGATTTCATTACATCAAGACAGACCTATTTCATTTCATTCAACTGAGGTGACGTCAAGTCCTTACATCTGCTCATTTCTTTAAAACTCTGCATTGATGGGGAAGAGCTGTTTTGGGGATTTTGTCAGGGCAGCAGGGAGGACATTGGATAAAAATCATGTTTTGTACTACGGATATTTTTTTTCCCTCTCTTTTCCCACTGCTGTGCTTCAAACTGTTTTGACCACAGTGCTGTTACCCAAGAAAATGACCATGTTACAATTAATTATTTTAGCAGTATTTGGTCTGGTTAATATCTAAATGGGAGTCCTTTTCAGAAGTCTTTACATTAGCAGAAGATGTGGCATGTTTTTGTGCCTTGGCATATATTGCTGTTTCAGCAAGTAGCATTCTTTCCCCTGAGCTGCAACTGACTCCAAGTTGGAAGGCATTGCCTTTTTTCACAAAACAGCTGGGCTTAGCCCAGAAAACTTATTTAATCCTACCAAAATTCTTCTTGCTACTTCAACTAACTACAAGATAGCCCTCTTCTTCCTAGGACTCAGCCCTGCACAGTACTTGGCGTCAACAGGAAGGAAAAGGCACTAAGTGCTTTACAAAATCTGTCTTCTTGTTTACAATTCTGAAAAGATAGAAAAAGTCAGGTTACAGATAAAATCAAATGTAAACTAAGTGAAATTAGAAGTGTTCCCAAAAATGAACACCCAGCCTCTTCCTTTGTATAAAACCAACGTAAGGCTAAAACATACCACCAACCATTCAAATTATGAATTGTGTTTTCTATCAATAAAAAAACACTGGTACATCAGAAGTAAGGGTGCAAATTATTTAGTCAAATTAGTAAGCAAAATCCATCTTTTCCTTTACTTCACTGATGAAAAAAGAAAATCATAGGTTGCCACGAAGTTCAGGAAAAAATATAAATATGCATTTGGTTTTAATTAAAAGCCTTCATGTAAATTCTGTCTTCCTACATCCTCTATCATTATCACTGTTGACAAAGGCAGCCCAACTCAGGAAATACTTTTATAAGTTTCCTTTCTTTGGAGCTGTGGTTTCTGCCAACAAACACAAGCACAAACTTGCCCATTCTGCAGACTGTTTTGTTTGTATAGCGCATTTTCGTTATAAAGCAATCTCCTCCCTTCTACACAGCCCAAAAAACTGACGAAAAAAGAATATCCTCTTCCTCCGGAGTTATAACATGTTGCTACCTTCTAAATTCCAGCACAGCTTATCTACTTATCCCCATCTTTGCTTTCAAAGGCCTTCATAAAGGTATTTTGCAGTTCTCAAAAACAGTGCAAAGCTCTACTCCTGTTCTGCTGCATCCACAATGCTATTTTCCCTCCCACACACTTGACTTCAAAAGAAGCTGCTCCATCATTAGTTCTAAGCTATCCCTCCATTGCAGTGCTACCTCTTTTTCTAGACTACTTTGAGATGATCTTCAAAAACAAATTAAAAAGAAAAACCAAACAGCTAGACCATACTTAGGCAGTCACTGGACTATGATTACAGCCTACCATTTCAGACAGAGTTGCCTCAATATCTCCTTGCCCTTTTGTTTCTGTATCTTCTGTTGTCTCTACTTAAAAACCCTTCAAGTCAAGGACCTTCTTCTTGTTCCTGTTCATATAACACCTACCACAAATAGGACCCTAATTTATCACCTAGTTTCCTACATGCTATTACAATCAAAAAAAAAAAAAAATAGTAAGTGTCATAAACCAAGCAGAGACCTAATTCATGCAGGGCAGATACAGAGCACTGTGATTTAATTTGCATTTTAATCCTGGAGCTGGAGGGATTGATATCATTGGCCTTATTATAAGCCTTCTGTTTGAAGTGATGTTGTTTTGTCAAAGTACTGCATTTCCTGCAAACCAGAGTCATTTATCAACACCATCTATATGTTAGCATTTTATTGTGTCATTTCATGAGGATTTCAAACACAAAAAGACGGCATTTAGCCTAACAATGTGAAAGGATATAAATATATCTGAATAGAAAACATGGCCGTATGGTCAATATTTCTTAAAAATACTAATACTGTGTCCACTTGCAGTCCACTGCGCTAAAGGAGAATGAAATTTTGGATAGGGAGTTCTGTTGACTCAACTCCAGTGCAATCTTTAAGAGCAGAACAATTTATCGAGCTGAGAATAATTTGGAATCATTTGATGTCTACTTTTGTGGGAATTTATTTCACAACACTCAGTCTGATATTCACATTTATTCTATTTTGTTCTTATAAATTCTTGCAATTTAAAATAGATATGTTTTTTATAGTTATTCCCAATATATTTGTTCTGCGCTTATCTCTTAAGTGCAGAGAATTGCATTCACCAGGAATCAGCACCTCAGAGGTCTGATAGCTGAATAAAATGAACAGTATTTGAAATGAAGGCTAGCAGACCATGTGTAAACACAATTAAACTGAATATCAATGGCATATGTTCTGTGTTTCTCAGGGGGAAAATCCTAAGATTTTCCTAAGTGAAAAAAACTTTCCACTCTATAGAAACATGCTCTGTTGAGCCAAAAACTAACAATAATACTTCAACAAAAAAAGTCTGATTTACTTTTTTGGATGATGATTTCTCCACCCTGAAAAGAATCAAAACATAAGTTTCCCAGGTAAATATATTTCCTGGCCTGTCCAGCCAGTGTTTCAGAAGAGAAATTTTCTCTTTCCTTTTGATTTTTTCTTCTCTAGCTATGTCTTTCTCCTGCATTCACCTCATGTTAGCCAGCTATATTTCTTACAAGGTCATACAAACCTTTCAATGCTAGCTCACTGCCAGTAGCCTGGCTTGTAGTTCTACTTCTCTAAACCCATTTACTTGTAACTGCACAACTTAAAAGTATCATCAGTAATTTGTTCAGTTCTCCTCCCAAGAGCAGTAACAGTACATTGTTAACTGGCTATTGTTCAGAAAAGTTCACATATATGTCAGCATTCCCCATAGATTTGTATTTAATAAACATATCTTCAGTGGACTTGCAGAGGGAAGGGAAGCAAAAGGAAGGGAAGGGGAAGGGGAAGGGGAAGGGGAAGGGGAAGGGGAAGGGGAAGGGGAAGGGGAAGGGGAAGGGGAAGGGGAAGGGGAAGGGGAAGGGGAAGGGGAAGGGGAAGGCAACCAGTAGCCAAATTTAACAAAAACTTATGCTACATCTATATTAGCAAACTAAACAGTGCCAGAGCCTATTCCTTGGCCTGGAGGCCAAGTGGCATTAGCTGGATACCCATGACCGTTTGATTAAACTCAATCTCCCAATATCAAGAACACTATACCCAAATAAAATAGGTAGTTTATACTTCTGTTGGTAATGGCTCCTGGGCTTGTGTTTAATCCTGAATCATGCCTAGAAATTGTTTGGGACAATATTGATTGACCCAGGTCAAAACCGCACCATGGACTGCTCTAATAACAGTTCGAAAAGTGATTGAATTTCAGTGCTCAGGCTTATGTTTTGGTACTGTTGAACGTGGGTTTGTGTCTGACTCACATTCAGCAAGTAGCTGTATTTCCGCTGCTGTGCATGACAGGAACTCCCTGATCAGACCTACTCAGTTTGCACCTAAGCTTCATTAGGATCCTGAAACTAAACCTAACAAAACTGAGGAGCCTGATCTCAAAGTTGTGTTTAAAATATGGCTGGAGCACAGTGAAGTCATTAGCCTTCATAAAACAGCTGTGGCAAAAGCAGCTCTGGTACCTGCCTATACAAGAACAAAATGGAACATTCATTCAGCCAGGGTGTCTGGGAGTCATTGCCCAGGCTTGCCAGACAGTGGCCCAAAATTAACATTTCATCAATGAGGACAGAACCTTATTCTTACCAGGCTGCATCATGCAAACCCCTGGATACAGCATTTCCCACTGGGAAGTACAAGGCAGCTTAGCATGTGTATTCTTTGGCTTTTATTGCCTTTCTGGAGCATTTACCTCATTCCAACACTAATTTGGAGTTCTGGACGTTGGATTCTGCTCAGAAATTCAACACCTAGGTTAGAGGTTAGGCATTGCAATGTGTAGCCTAGACAAGCTCACGTACTGTTTGGCTTTGTCCCCTAGTGCTCTACTCTCCATTTAGTCATATTACTTCTCCCTCACTATAATCCTATTGTAAGAAAAAAAATACAACCCCCACATCTAACCTCATCTCATTCTTCCAGAGTTTATTTTTGGAATCTTGAAGGGTTAAAGGAGTTTGAGGGAAGAGAAACATTTCCCAGATGGGCTTGGTTCAAATCCCATTGATACCCCTGCCCTTAGGCTGATGAGACAGAGATGCATACTTATCTGCATATCCACTGTAATGCTTACTGCATGTCTCCCGGCAGTGATATCCATACATACTCGAATGAAGGAAACCTCACAAAATTGTCACTACTGGAGCAGAAGATCAATAAAAATATCGGTTACAGAAACTAAAGTGCCTGGAAGCAGAAATCCCGAGTGTAAAATATGTTCAGTGCCAGTTTACCTGTATGAAATTGTTGCTGTTAGAAAGCAATTCCTCCCATTTCCTTGATGAATTCAGTTACAGTCCATGCCATGGCAGATAACATAACTATTGAGGAGAACATTACATGGTCAGATATGTTTAGAAATGTTCCAAGCCAGGAAGAACTAAATGACCAAACCTCTATTACTATATCTGGAACAGACTTAGTTTTTATCAGTTGAGAATCTAGACCCCAAATCTCTAAATGCTAAATTCAAAAAGCATTGCATTTGCATTTATTTGGTCCAGTATTATCACCTAGAAGACTCCACTCTGTCACTTGTAAACTTGTGTCCAGTGCAGTTTCATTAGCAACTTCTGTTCTTAGTTTCCATTAAAATCAGTGTAGATGGAAAAAACAAGTACACACCATGGTAAAAAAGTGAACAATAAAAAATCACAGACAAAAGAGTTAATATAGCAATCCTTAAAATACAAACAATCAAACAAACCTGGAGCCAAACCACAAACATGACACTATGTAAAAAAAAAAAAAAAAAACAAACCAAAAAACAACAAACAAACAAAAAAAAAAACCAAACTGTGAAAAGTAGTTGGAAAAAAATGGAACAGTATTTGGGATAGTCATGTGAAGGACCAAACAGAATCATATGAGACACAATGACAACATAACAGAGTAAGTCACTTTCATGTTCATACACACAACACACACCACAATTCTATTTGTACATATATGCTCATACAAAGCTGGAAACACACAATTAAATTTACATGCAGCAGATGTAATTACACCAAGGTTAATATGGATTGTTTATCTCTTGGTTATTTTCTCTGACATCTGACAAGTTGTGTCAAGTTAAGTTCAAAACACGCTTCTTTTCAATGGACACCAAGGTATGTTTCCTCTCACCTTCCACAAATCTTATGAACCTGCAAGAACTTACTTGCTAATTGTAATCACACTGTCAAATTGGGCTGAATCTCAGCATGGATTTAGAAGTTACTAGTGAAGGTACATGTTTAGACATAGGGATTGTGACTGCATATGCCTTGTTTCATTAGTACATATAAAAACACACAAAAAAAATTTAGCCCTAGGAATATATAGTCTGGAAGAATGGTTCTGAATAAAAACCCACAAGACAAATAAACTTGTTCTTCTATAGTTAAACTATTTTAAAAGAGGATTCAATGAAATGATCCCTTTGGGAAGGATATTTGAGAGTTCCACCGCTCTGCACATACATAAAAAATATTTATTATTCATTCTCTAACAAATTTATCATCACAGAAAACATATGAGATCTTTTTCCTAGAGAAAGCATTGGTAGAGCATATTTGATCTTTGGCATCATTTCTGAGGACCTGCTAAATGCAGACTTGAGGGTTCCAACAGTCCAGTTTGGATAAACCCATTGCAATGTAATATGTAAGGGCATTGTGTACCATGTTATGGGGAGAGGCAAACAAATAGAAAAATGTATGGAGATTTATGTTCAGGCCTGCTTGGTAAGAATTCAGCTGGATCTGCTGTTTAGCAGCTATTTCATCTGCCACAGGCACAGGCTTTTACTGAACTGATCAAAGAAACAGGGAACAGGAGGAATGCTTTTGTAGCAGTTTCTCAGATTTTAGTTTACAGCCTACAAAAGGCTGTTGGACACTGGCGTTTGCATTAATCAAAGCTGCCAGCACAACACAGGCACTGCATTGATCACTGAATAGGATACACATCACAGCCATTTCTCACTTTGCCATCATCCTCAGGGCTAAGCTGTTTCCATATGAGCTGAAGAGCCCACACAGGACACACTGTCGTGGTTCAACCCCAGTCAAAACCAGGACAACACAAGAAGGCTGGAGTTTAAAAGATGTGTTGTCTGTATGAAGTCTGAGAAAAATTTGCCTAACTCTGGAAGAAAATGTTACTTTCTGAGAAAACATTTTCAGATGTGTAAAGATGGTTACAAGAGGAACTTCTTCCACAGCTGATTTGAATTGCCCAACTTGGACAAATTTACCCTAGAATAGGTAAGTCCTTAATCTACTCCATAAATAAAATTCCTTCTGCATTGCTGGTGTGTGGGGTGGGGTGGTGTCATCCCTTTTTTATTTAATTAATAAGTTAATTGTAAATAATTTTAAGATGACATTTAATACTACTTTCCTTGTAAAGGCTCTTTAGTCCCTGAATATCAGCTATGAGAGCTCGAAAGGAAATCATGTCCACTTTCCTGTTTCCCCTGCTCCCCTACATGTAATAAGAAATGAGGATTTTAGAGGTCTCTAATCACTGTATTTCAGCCTGAATCAGCACCTGGCATAAAAAAAAAAAAAAAAAAAAAAAGATGAAACTTTAAATAAATTCAGAAGAATAGTAAAAAGAATATTTTATTAGGGGTGATTTTACTAATAAAAAATCCTGAAGTAATTACTAAGGCACCTTTTCACACTTCTGAATTTATCTTCAAAACATTTCTTGAGTTTCTCAAAAAGCAGGAGGCAGTAGACTTGCCAGCTGAGCCAGAATGGTTCTTGTTATCAGTTGTAGTCATAAGTCAGCACATAGATATTAAACTTGCATAAAATGTTGAGTACTTTTATACTTTTAAAAATACAGATTGCAATCTTCCAAATTGAAAGCAAAGAAATAAAAAATTAAAACAAAAACAATTATCAAATAGTTTACCTATGCAAATCTATAGAACACATTTTAAGTATCTCAGGCATCGTATTTAATTATTTAAGTATGAATTTAAATTTTCAAATCCCTTTGTTTTTATGATATAGGAAAGGATTCATGGCACTACTGAGAAATAACTCTGTTACATGCTTAATCAAGTATTCAAGTACTTGTCTCTTGCACTTTTTAGGAAGAATACAAAGAAGATGCTATTTGAATTGCAATAGGGTAAGTTGCTCCACTGTGCATCTTCACTTTCTTCATTAGAGTGCAGCAGGACTGTATTTCAGCTAAGATATTCTAACCTTTCATTAGAAAGAAAATTCAATGTAGAAAAGTAGCAGAATTAAATTTAATCCTGTTTTTACAGATTACAAAAAATTATGTCTAAATGACAGCCAAAGAGAAAAGGAAAAACTATGTGGGACAAATCTAAAGCTATTTTAAGGGACTATCATTTATTCCTTTAAAGTCTGTTCCCCATGTCTCTTGACATTTTGTAGGTACAACTGCTTTTCATCAGCATACATGATAATGCAAAGATGGCCAGAGGTGCACACTGTAGCATTCATTCTTAATCCACTGCCCCCTGGGCTTCTCCAGCCACCTCTCCTCACCAAGGTTTATGGTCATCCTGACCTCTAGTTATGAAAAGCATCTTGGAAACAGCTTTCCATACTTGCACTCCACTTCCTTACCCTAGATTCCTTTCCAGGCACAAAACAGCAAGCCCCATGGACCCTGTTTGCATTCTGAGCTAACTGCATGGCCCACCACAGACATAAACTGGAAAAACACTCCCTGGAGCAGTGAACAAGTTTATGGGATTGTTCAAGTCAGAGACGTAGTTCAAGTCAGGTTCAGCCCCGGCTTCTGTCCTGTTTACAGTGAGGAGGCACTGGCACACCTTTTCATGTGTGCCATGCTGCAGTCCCTCTGGCAACACTTCTCACCTCTTTTTTTTTACCCTCCTTATCCAAGACCACACCATGTCCTGAGACTTTATCAACAACATCCATTAGCCCTGGTCAAAACTGCATTCCATGGCCCCTGGAGAAACAAGCTCGACAGGGGACCCATTTTTTATACCTTGTCCCACTGCACCTCTAGGAAGTGCATCCTTGGCAATCACACACCAGCTCTGTGGGCACTTTCAGGGTGTGCTGAGTGCTATTTGGGGTATTCAGCCCTATGCCCTCCTTAGTTCCCTTTTTTTTGTTTGGTTTTTTTTGTACATTTTTGTCCTTCATCCCCCTTCATTCTTTCATTTGTTGTCCACTGTAATTATTATGTTTTCTCCTTCTGTAATCCAGTCTCTGGTTTTGTCTTTTTTTAAAACTGAGAATTATTAAGGTTTCTAGAGGAGGTCTGGGTTCTCTGTGATCGAGGAAAATCAATAGGACCAGTGGCTGTGAGGGGCAGGGGTGCTGTCCCTGCACATCTCCTGTGTGGCAGTAAGAGAGGAGGGATGGCTCAGCAGCACGGCTCCTGTGTTGCCTTGTGCACCCCAGAGGAGAGGGATATCGCACCCTCTTCTAATGCCAATACATTGCACCACCAGTGCCACCACTGCACCTTCTCTGCTGCCTCCATCCCCGACACTGCCAATGACCTCCCACCCCTCTCTGCCACAAAATGTGTGGGGCTGCAGCAAGGCACCACCACCCACACTTGGCAGCCAGACCCACAGGAGCTCAAGGGTGGGAAGGGCTGTTTGATGGGACCAGCTGCTGTTCCTGGGATGGGTAACCTTGGGCAGATCTGTTGCATGCTGCCAATTTCAATCTGCAAGTGTGCCCCTGGGAAATATGGGAAACACTGTTACACATTACGTATCATGTCTGTACACAAAAAACAACCACCCACAAACAAACAAAAATAAAACAAAGCAAAACCAAAATAATCTCAGTATTAGATCATGAAGCTTCCAGAGAGAAGGTGCACGTCTGTCACACTGAAAACACTAGTGATGCCGTAAGGGACTTCTGTGACAAACAGCCGTATGAAATAAAGCAACTTTAGAAAAGATATATATGCAATGACTACTACTTTTTCTTCCTTATAGCTTCAGTTTGTAGGTAATGATCATTCAGAGCTTATTGTTTCTGCAGCCGTTGCTGTTAAATGTAGCACATACATGTAATTTGCCACACAGAATTTCTACAAAATATAAGTGCTGATTACACCATGGAAACCAGGACAACCTCCTTTATCCTAATTCACACAGGCACACTGTAAAGAACTCTAAACATTTCTAAATCTGTTTTTTTAGTGTAATCAGTGTCTGGACTTCTACACAGTCCTGTGGTAATAGGGAGTAAAAAGCAGGAAAGGCTTTAATGATAATATATTAAAATGTACTCTGAGCTTTATCTGTGAAAGGGGTCACCGCGAAGATATAGTATACCAGACCAAATATGTACTGGATTATAATGGAGCCTTTTTAGTACTATCACTGTTTGCAAACTGCTAGCATCCTATGATAGATTTGCTTATCTGGAGAAAACATTGCTCCCAGCCAGGACCTGTCTCCTCAGCATCTCTTAGGTGCAGGATGCTGCCATCACTCCTGATCTGCCAACATAATTACCCATAACTGATATAGTCAAGATGACACGTGTTAGGATCTGACTACAAATTAATGTGACAAAAACCCCTCCACACCAGTGCCTCCTCTTTAGTTCAAAACATGTCGTACAAGAAAGTAGACCTGCATCCAACCCAAACTCTTTTCAGAGTTCAGCCAGCTTCACTCAGAGATGACTCGGGCCCCTAGGAGACAAGACACTGGTCACTGAAGTCAGTGGCTGCTCTTCTGACTGAAAAAGAAATGGCTTTTCTTCCCAGTAACTGAAAATGTAATTGCAGATTTTAAAGAAACAGAGTTGTTAAATTCTTAGTATAACCATTTCTGATATTTGTATATACTGTGGAGGATCATATTTATTATGAGCTTATATGGTCACAGCATACCATCTGTAGCTGTCTTCTAGGACATGTAATTCTAAATATATTCAGTGGAAACAGATTCAGCATTATTACTTCTTGAATCTTTACTAATATTAAAAGGATGTAAAATTATATGGAAAAAGCAACAATGAATGCTTCAGGGCTATATAAAAAGTAAATGAATGAATTCTTAAATATTAAACAACTAGCATTTCCTCACATTATATTTCACTAAAGAGATGATCTCTGCAAATAACTTCTTCTCTTTTCAAATAAGATACCACATTCATACTTTTAAACAGTGGAAATAGAGCAGAAAGAAAACTGTGAAGTTTACCTGGATCTCCAAGACAGTTTTTGACATACTCTTTAACTGAGGTAATCAGAGAGTTATAGATGTTCACTTTCAGGCACATTTTGCAAGCTATTCTTCAAAAACATAATCTATTTTCATAAGTTGCAATCTTTTTATACACAAATATTTTAGGTCCTGATTCAAACACCACTGAAATTGATGGCCATTAAGACTACCCACAGTTGGAATCAAACGATTTACTGATTTGGTTAAAAAAAAAAGAAATAAATTACAGTTATACACACACAAAAAAAAAAAGGATTAAAAGTTTTAAAGAAATGTTACTGTAAGTGTGAAGATACATTACTAAACTCAAGCCTTTACATTATACACCAAGGTAATGCATTGGTTCAGCTAAAACCCAGCAAAAGAAAATGGGGTAATACCTATGGCAAAGGAACTAAACATTTTCATTTCTGGCTTTAAAAAAAAATAAATAATAAAAAAAAATTGCTTAGGTAAGGGAAGAAAGGTAATTAATTTAATTTAAGATTGCCAATTATGTTGCAAGATTTTGTCTTTCAAAGCCTGAAGCACAGTCCAACAGCCACCCAGCTGCTCTAAATCCCTTAAGTACACATTTATAATGACTGGGAGGAAAAACTTGGGGTCCAGCTCTTCGTTTCTTCCTAATTTGACAAGTACTGGAGATGGAAGTGTTACTTTCTGGTTTGTTTGGGGGGATTTTCCTTTTTTCCCCCTCTTTTTTTCTCCCCCCCCCCCCCCCCCCCCCCCCTTTTTCTACAAGTTCAGAAGAAGCAGAACAAATAGTTTGAGCCAAACTTTAAGACTGACAATTACAACAGAACTGTTTGGTGCCTCCAAATTCCCAGAGGCTGAACTAGTCCTGGAAGTCACCTCTGGTAGCCTGCTCTTCTACGAGGGTGCAAGCACATACGCACACACACACACTTTCTCAGCAGAAAGAAACAAACTCATTAAATATATCTCTGTGCTTGTGACCTACCACTGCGGTTTGGCATGGGTCATATTTAGTGTCTAACACCTTCCTCTAATGGATAAGATTTCAACACCTTGGCAGTTACAGGACCATCCCAGGGGTGCAGAGGACAGGACTAAACCCAGTTCTTGCAGCTGGCACCCGGGAAGCTGGAGGCCCAGGCACACCCTCTAACTTCAGTTAGTACCAGACTTGCCACCAGCCGGTGAGGGAAGGAGAAGCACGGGCACCTCACAAGTTGGAATAAGGGGATTGCGGACCAGGGATCCCTTATCAGAGGGGTGGTTCACCTTTCATGCCAGCTCTGGCTAGCCTTAGCCCAGGCTGCAGAGGGCTGAAAAGGGGCAGCCTAGCTTTCCTACCTGTCAGCACTGAGGGCAGTGAGGGTGAAGACAGAGACACCAACAGAGGTGAGCTGGATGGCAGGGATGAGCTTGCAGCCCACCTCCCCAAAAAGCCACTCCTCAGAGAAATACCGGGAGGCATCCACCGGCACACAGGTCACTAGCAGCAGCAGATCACCAGCAGCAAGGCTAGAGATGAAGATGTTGGGCACGCTCCTCATGGCACTGTTGGCGATGAAGATCTTCATGAGGGTGATGTTGCCCAGCAAGCCCACAGTGATGATGAGCAGGTAAAGCGAAGGGATGACGCAGCGGACGATGAACATGGCCATGCCCCGCGCCGGGGGCAGCAGGGCTGTGTCAGGCACCGGCTGGGCACTCCCGTTCCCCCCAAGGGGCACCTCGGTGAGCTCGGGCGGCAGCTCTGTCCCCATCCTCCAGCTTCGGGCAGACTGAAGGTCTCCACTGCACAGTGCAGTTGGGAGCCACTGGAAAGCCTCACCTCTTTGCAAGTCAAACAACTTTCTCCCCCTTCCCTCCTGCCTTTCTCCGCCGCCCCCGCTTTTCCTCTGCCGAGTTTCCTGCCCTCAGACATGCGGAGGAAGCGCTGCCCGCCGGCGCAGGGGGCGTGTTGCGGGACCGGGGGGGGGATAAGAGACCCGTGCCGCTTCCTTCCAGCTCTGCGGACGAGCCCTCTCCCTGGTGGGTAGGCGGGCGAGATCCCGAGCCCAGCCTCGGGGGCAGCGACCGCCCCCGGGGCAGCAGCCTGCCCGCGGCCCCGGGACAGCAGCCTGCCCGCGGCCCCGGGACAGCAGCCTGCCCGCGGCCCCGGGACAGCAGCCTGCCCGCGGCCCCCGGAGCGCCCTCGGTCCCGCCTCCCCCCGCGCCCGCCGGGGCCGGGGCGCTGTCCAGCGGCGCCGGTGCTGCTCGCCCCGCGGCTGCGGGTGGCGGAGCCGGAGCCGGGGGAGAGGCGCAGACCGAGCCCGCGCCTCACTCCGCAGCCCCGATTTATACCTGGTGCTGGGAGGAGCCGTCCCGCCTCTCCTCCTGCGAGCAATTGTGCCCTCGCCCCAGCCCCGAGGCGCCGAGGGGGATCTTGCGCGGAGGAGAGACGCGGATCCCGGCGCTGCCGCCGTCCCGGGGGATCCCAGCCCCTGCGCCCGGCGCGGACGGCTCGGATGGGGAGGGCAGGGGGCGGCGAGGGGGGCGAGGGGGGCCTTCCCCCGCCGCTGCCCCCCGCCAGCAGCCCCCGAGAGCAAACCGGAGCTGTCCGCCACGTCGGGCGGAGGCGGGATCGCCTCCGGGAAACCCGGCTTCGAGCGTCTTACCCGGGTGAAACCACGGCGCTTGGAAATGCGGGGCGACGGGGAGCGAGGGACTTGGAGGTGAAGAGATTTTATTCCTGTCATCCAGCCGTGGGTTCTGAATAGATCCTATTCAAAGCCGTCAGCTGCCTTTAAAGTTTAGGGTTCGCAAAGTTCCATTTCACGTGAGTCTCGACTATGGAAATGGGAAGGGGTGATGTGTACTATGCAAATGGTATAGCACAGTGGAGAATCAACGTTATTTGCCTTTTCAGTGCATAGCATTTGTCCCTAGTATTTCTTGCTTCTCAGTGAGGTAATATCTTTTACTTCCCAGTGCCTGCACATATATATGCTTTCCAAACAGCTCCATCTGTTTCCAGCAGAAGCATGAATGTAGTAGGTAGCAGTGGAAATATGCTGAAAGAGAGGCACACCTACTGGACTGAAGTTTTCAAGATAAAGAACTAAGGCAGAATAACAGCATTTGCCAGTAACATGCTCTGCAGACTGATTCTTTCCCTTCCTTTTCTCAAAAGGGATGATATATAAGCTCACAGTGAACTTGCTTATTCAAATTACTAAAAGAGTTCTCTTGAAGCCCTATGAGTTTATGACAGGTGTATGGAGAAAGCAAATGAATGCACGGAGGAATTGTCTGAAGTGGGAGAAGTGGGAGGGTTTGAGCACTGAAATAACAGAAGCAAAGCATGTCATGTGTGCAGTAATACATACCCTGTCCATGGCATGCTGTCCAGTGTAGGAATTAAATTTGAAAGACATCAACAATTTATTTTACATAACCTTTTTCTAAGATTAAAAAAGAAAAACTATTATTGTTTCTTCAAAGTTACACTTCTTTGTGACTCTTCTCACATCCCTGAATATATAAATGTTTTGAAGTTGTGTATATTCCTGATTCATATAATGCTGAACAGTTTATTAGAAAACCCAACCAGTGCTAATCCTCAGAAGAGATCAGGCTAGAGACTTCCCATTTACTACTAGGCAGCTGTTGGGAACTGTCACAGAGCTCCTCTGGAAGTGATTCTTGTTACTGATCAAGTTTCCTCCACACAGTGTTAAATTCAGCTATACACCCTCTGAGGCAGCCTTACTGTTGACTTGGATATTTATCTAAATTTCTGGGACCATCTACTTTGCTGAGCATACATGCACTTTTCTAGTCTAGACCATCAATACTGAGGTTTCTGCAAACAGTCGGAATCAGTCTTTTCAGTTCCCATTGGTTGGATCCAATATGTGCCATTAACAATGTGATCCCAGAGTATGGTCCGTGCACTAATTTCTGTGAAAATGGGTTTATATGTGAACAATCAATATGATTCCCATTGGAGAATAGTTTAAAGTCAACATGTCTTTAGTATTGATTTATCTGGGACAACAGGAAGCTGAGTCTTTTTGCATGAGAATCACCAGTAGAACACTTTAAAAGCTTCTATTGACATAAACTACTTGCAGTTTGCATGAGAGAGGTGAGACCCCTTGCTTTTTGTTGCATACAGGAATTTATTCTATCCTAGTAAGTTTTACCTGTACTTTTAGTCCACAGGATAGAATTCCTAAGGTTAAGGAATCAGAAGCATATTCAGTGGGAATTTAGCTTCCTAATTTTTACCCGTACTTGATTTTATCTACTCTATATTTTCAGAACTCTGAACGGCAAGGAAATAAGCTTTGGAGACCATGAGTATCTCCAGCTCAAAGGAAACAGACAGATTACACTTCTGATGTCATTCAAGAGATGTCTGTGTGAAGACAAAGGAATATACTCAAACAGCATGAATATAATTTCCTGCAGAGGCAAAAAGGAGAGGGGAAAGATCCACAGACCCTACCATAAACCAGCCAGAATTCAGATCCCTACATACAAACTGTTCATCATTCTCTTTTCAAGCAAAATAATCCACCCATCTCTTTGGATGTTATTTCAGGTTACAGTCTAGTGACAACCTCATTGTGCAGCTGTGGCAAAGTGCTTAGCATGAGAGCAAAGGAGAGAGTGCCACCGGTAAGTCTCAGTGGGAAAGAAATTGCAGAGGCTGAAATCAGCCAGTGCAGATGGAGCATATCTGGGAGTGCAACACCACAGGGCAGGGACTGCAACAACTTGGAAACGTGGCAGGCAAATCTGCTTCATCAGTATTCCCAAACATAGGGATGCAAAATCAGTCAGCGTAGGAATGAGGAACTCCACACATCCCACAAACGCCCTCTACCGAGAACTGCTTCTAGCAGGGAAAAAGGTTTCTTTCATGTGTTTGTGCAGCAAAAGGCATTTGATAATTTCAGGGCAAATTCCAGATTTGCACATCACAACAAACTTTCTGTAGGCCCATGAAAACCCAAGCCTATCTTGCCACCAAAACTACCTGCAGTAAGTAGCCTTTAATTAAGTATGCATGTTGGCAAGCTAAATGAGAACTGTGTTCAAATGCAACCCTGGAAGTGATTATGTTTGAAGGCCTGATCATCAGTCATGCATTAAAAAGAAACAAAGCAACAAACTAAGAACAAATACTATTTTATTTTAAACACAGAGCATTAGGAACTAAGCCTGAGAGAAATTTTTGCCATATCACACATCAGGCCAGTAGATACAGCTGGAAAAAGTGGACATGCATTGTAGCAGAGTGACTTGTCTCTGACAGTCAAATGTACAATAACCTGAAGTCAGTCATGCTTTCTTTCTTGTTACTTGAATACTGGCTTTCTTAATTTGGTGGAGGGTTGGGTTTTTTTTGGCAGAGTCTTCCATTGCCTTTCAGCTTCTTGAGTCAGGGGCTCTATTTAAAGAACAGAAGGATACAGAAACAGATCACTTCTCCTATCCCCAGGTTTCAGACCAGGTAACAGGGTTGCTACTGCTGCTATGTGGGAAGAGTAGACAGAGTTGGAGAAAGGTGAGGATGGAGACAAGGGTTCTCTACGTGGGTATGAAACACTCCATATTGTGGAGCCTCCAAGGAGGACAAACATTCAGCTTCTAAGGCCACATACCTAAGGCCAGACCTCAAACTCTGAGGTTAAACATCTCAGCATCAACATGAGTTCAACTATGGCTGCTCAGGGATAAGATCTAAGAAGCAGCTAACTAATATAAAAATGTCAGATGTATGCCATGCAGCTCTTCCACCTTCCAGACTCTAGATAACAGAAGCAACTACACTCTGGTCAGAGCCAGACTGTGTCTGCTGGCAGTACTGTGCCTGTGCAGCACTGGGCTGCAAGCAGTAGTTTGTGGCCTCCCAGGCCTGGCAAAGCTGCATCAAACACCGATAGGGAAATTCCTCTTTGTTAAGCCTGCATGACTGGACACAATGACTGTAGAAAAGAATGCTAGGGTGATTCAGCATGCCTGTTTCTTATTTTTTCAAAATATGCTTTTAGATTAAACAGACTTTGCATTAATTAAGAAAATGAATACTGAGGAAGAAGTTTTAAGGATGACACATCTCCCCAGATGGAGTGCCATGGCTGAGCTCACACCCCTGTGCAATAAACCCAGACTCCCTTTGGTCCATCCCTCTCAACTCCCAGACCTTGCAGCCTGCCCGCTATTCGTCATGCTAAACATAAACCAGCAGGCAGGCAGGAGGACCTGAGGAAGTCACCTGCCTCCTAAGCCTCCTGTCCAAGCAAAAGGTGAAGCAAACTCCATCTCAGGTCCGAATTACAGCGGAGGCACCAGTCTGCAGCTAGCAGGGGCCTCCGCTGGGCCTAAGCATCAAAGGGGGAAGTCTGCAAACCAAAATGGCAATTTAGGTGATTCCAGCACTAGGCAAAGGTGAAAATCTGGAAGAAGAGGCTGTTCTCCAAGATAGAAGCATGCAAGCTCTCTCTTGGCTAACAAAAAATTAATCTTACTGTTACCAGTTCATATTTTTTTGTGCCATTTCGTTTTGTGTCATTTTCACAGTGCCGTGTTTTCACAGCACAAGGATAATAGGTGGCATTACATTTAATCACACTAATAAAGCAATGAACTGGGTGCTTAACATTAAACATGCAGTTCATCCCTCTAAGCACAGGTGCAGCTTCATGCATGCAGTTAGTTTCCATTTGTTTCACTGTGATTATTCAGTAGGGCTCCAACTTGCTGAGGAGTTAAAGAGCACACTGCTGAGCTGCAACCCTCAGCAGAAAGCCAGGCTTAAGACTCACTTAGAAACAAGTGTGATATCAACATCTTCTATCCCAGTTGTCCATGACAGACAACCAACAGACAGCCACTCTTGCAGATTCAGAACAAATAATGATTTTCTGTCAAGAAAGTCCCAAAGAACGGCTTGAGTTGCCTTAGCAGACTGCACAATGCCAGCTTACTCTACTACCATCTCAAGTTATCCTCTTAATGCAGTGTTACAAAGCACATTACTGAACATACATGACAAAAGGAAATCATTGCTACTACTTGCTTATAGTGTGAAGATAATGGGCTTCCTGTGCTTCAGCTCACATGACATGTAGAGATCCACTTCCAAGAAACCAACAGTTTTATTGTGGGTCCATTCAGCACATTCAGTGGGATCTGAGTGCAGACACCCATGGGGTTTCTATTGGGTTTACCTGATATCCTGTACAGAATTCATTTTTTATTTCAATGCAGCTGTATTCCTCATGTATAAAGTGAAAGCATGTTGCCAGCAGCAAACTTTTCTTTTAGCATCTTTATCACAGGACAGAAATTCAAGTTTCCATAATGTTACTGAGGTCATACAGTGCATGTATTGATTGTCTTCGATTAGACAGTCCAGTCAGGTAAGTAATTATGCTATCCCCACCTAACAATAAAAAGATACAAAGTAGCATTTATTGCAGGTTTTTACCTAAAGTGTGTTCTTAAATATTTTTTCTATCTGTAGTGAAATCAAATGCTTCCTGACCAAACTTAATTATTATTGTGGATTCATGTTCACTGATTAATGTAAAAGTAATCACTACCCTAGTAAGTATAATAAAAAAAAAAAATGAAAAAATCTATCTCACTTTAGAAACAGAGGTTTTCAGTTTTCCCATTGTTGCTTTTTTAAAAAATTCTGCTTAAAAAAGATCATAAAAAATACCAATAAAAGTATTCTTGGAAGTATGTTCAACATTAGGTTTTCAATAGCAAGTCACATTTTAAAAGAATTAAATGATGGAAATATTATCAATATTAAACATCTGTCCAGCATGCTGATCTACTTTAGCAATTTTATAGTATAGTGGAAACACTAAACATTGCTTTTGGATGATAATTAAGCTCCATATGTATCATGAGCAGAAGAAAAGCAACTCACTGTAATGACATCTTGCATTTTTTGTGAAGGTTAGCCACACATCCTAAGAACCACAGTATTTTATTGTAGAGAAATGAATCTGGGTTAATTAACAATATACAGCTGTGGGCTGGCTTCAGGGGCGGTGGGTTGGCTGATGTGGATAAGGTGCAGCTGTGGCTGGTTCCTGCTAAGTAGTTAAATAGCTCTAAGGGATATGGAAAAGGAGCAACCAGTGAAAAGAGATCTGGTAGAAGCAGAGGGAGGAGAAAGAGTGCCCTGGAAGTAGGAGAGATGAGGAGCAGGACAAAGCAGAGACAAGAAGCAGAGGGACTAGCCTGAAGAGTATGGACAAATGGCATGAACAGTAGATGAACTGTTGAAATCTTGTGGGGGATTTGTGGCTGTGCTGGGGCAAGGTGCAGGAGCTATTTATTGATGTTAACCTGGTATGGCGTGGTAAAATCCTTGTTGCAGCTGGCTAGTTTTGAGAGTGCTGCAACATTTTATTGCAGATCACATGGCACCGTGATGTATTATTGCTCTTAGCTCATTCAATGTATACAAACCTTAGCATTCTTTCTAAGCAGTGGAGCAGTAGAAAGTTTAGAAACCCCGTTTCAGTGCTACTAATACAGCAATTCTTACAGTATATTTATCTTCAGGAGATAAATATTTAACTACCTGAAAAAGGAGCTGTAGTAAATAGCACACTTATTGAAGTGCTTGTCACTTTCTTTGTAATCCAGCTACTTTAGCAGATGCAGGACAGGTTCCCCTTAGAAAGGGTGTTCCAATGTCTTACAGCAGTTACTCCAACTGTGCTGTGTGTTACCTTTAAGTTGCAGCAGCTGAATTCACATATAAAATGAACCCAAATCCACACCTCTTCCCTCCTCCTGCCTGTTTCCACGGAGGGGGGATGGGAAAATACTATTTGTTACATCAGCTTGAAGCCATGCTGCAACTGGTTATAAAGGAAGCTCTCCCATGAGTTTAGAGGCAAGAGAGTAAATTCCCTTTAGGATTTGGTGGCTGGATTTCACTTTCCTGTGCATCCTCTTCAGAATGCTGAGTAAGCTACTGTGCACCAGTGACTGAATAACAAGCTACCTCTTCCCTTCCTCTGGGTTTCCATCTCCATCCTTCCTCACTCCACCTTCTCATAAAACTCCCACTAGGTTCAAACTGACAGGTTGAGCCAAGTTCCTATGCCTGTTTGCCAGCAGGAGTGTGTGGTGCATACATGAGCTCACATGCATAGCTCTGGAGTTCTTTCAACTGTCCATATGGAGTATGCCGGCAAATTATTAATAGCAATTATTGCCATTAAGTTATTTGTAGCAATATTGGAGTGGTTAATATTGTTTCCTTTAATACGTTTGCCGTTGTTTCATTGAATCCAGAATCTTGGACCTACAGCTTCCACATCTGGTTGCATACTACTTTTTTATTGGGTTTAGTTAAAAATAAGTTATTAAACTCCAGACGGTGTAAACTGAACTGCTCAGCAGCCCAGGAGGCTGCCGCTGTGCCCCACCTCAGGGCCGGGGCGGTCGAGGGGCAGTGCGGGGGCCGGCGCCGGGACGGGGTGGCAGTGGGTGCAGCGGGTACCCCCGGGCGGGGCGGCAGGCAGGCGGCAGGGCGCGGGGGGCACCCGGCAGCGGCGGGGCAGGGGTGGCCGGCGCTGCTGACGGTGCCGGGCGGGGATTACCGCCTGGGGGCCCCGCTATCGCCGCGCCCGCTCCCTGCCCGAAAGCCGGAGCCCGCCCGGGGGCGACGGGCGGAGCGAGCCGGGGCCGGGGCTGGCTGCGCAGGGCGCCTTCCCCCGACATGTCCCCCAACTACATGAGGAGCTTCTCGGAGGGATGTGTGAGTACGCGGGGCGGACCCGGGGCCGGCAGCCGGCAGCCAGAGCTCCGGCCCCCGACGGCCAGGGAGCCGCGCCGCGCCCCCCAGCCCCGGGCACGAAGCCGCGGTGCGGGGGGTCTGCCTGCCGCGGCCGCTCAGCAGCAGCAGCAGGCCTGCCAGGGTGCTAGGAATGCCCCTGAGGGGAAGCCGACATGTAATTTGCAAGAATAAGTATCCTTAGGTTTGATGATGAGTTATTTTGGCATCATTTGACATCGCGTAAATCAACAGAGCCGCAAAACGAACGGACTCGCGGTCGGAGCGCTCAGCTCTGCCTGGCGCATTCTGCACCAGCAGGATACGTGTAACGGCGGTGAAACAAATCAACTGCTCAGTGCTGGACGAATGTTTACATAAATTTAGCAGCAACAATAAAAGCTTCTAAGCCATTATTTTGTTAGAAAGCTACTGCAGCCTTCATAGGCAAACCCCCTCCTTTTTAAAACAAATAGAATAAAATAAGTATTTTGGATAATGAAAAAGAGCAAGTAGGCCTCCAACAATAACGCTGTTCATTTTTGTTTTCATGCTGAACACGTCTGTGATTTGCAGCTCAGGCCACCAACGGTCATTGGCCAGTTCCACACGCTTTTCTTTGGCTCGGTTCGTATGTTTTTCCTCGGCGTTTTGGGCTTTGCTGTTTATGGCAATGAGGCCTTGCATTTCAGCTGCGACCCAGACAAGAGAGAGGTTAATCTTTTCTGTTACAACCAGTTCAGGCCTATAACTCCTCAGGTAATTTTTTTTTTTTTTAATTGTAGAAATCCAATGTTAAGAAAATAAACTGCAGAAGTTAAACATAGTTGTTCCATATAAGTAGTAACAACTGACTGGGCTAATTATCACTTAGCTTTTTCATGAACGGTTTCCTTTTAATAACCTTTAATCTGTGACTAAATATAGAGTTGTGTTTTCTGTCCTTTGTAACAACAATCCTCACAGTTCAGAAACCAACTGAACTTTGCAAATTAAAAACATAACAGTGATTTTTACCTTTATTGTCATCTGTTTATACATTTGTTATATATTAAAAAACAGACTTGCAAAATGTTCCAGTATGTGCATGTTTTAGCTGTCATAATGCAGTTGTAAATGATCTGACAACTACATTTCTGCTACATTTTAGGTATTCTGGGCGTTACAGCTGGTGATTGTACTGGTACCTGGAGCTTTTTTTCACCTTTATGCTGCATGTAAGAGCATCAAACAGGAAGATATCCTCCAAAAGTCGTTCTATACAGCTTTTTATATCTTCTCTGTTTTCCTAAGGATTATCCTTGAAGCTGTGGCTTTTTGGCTTCAGATTCAGCTCTTTGGTTTCAAAGTGAACGCAATCTACATGTGTGATGTGAGAGCACTTGAAAAAAAGTTTAACATTACCCGGTGCACGGTGCCAGAGCACTTAGAAAAGACAATTTTTCTTATTGCAATGTACACGTTTACTGTGACTACAGTGGTCTTGTGCATTGCTGAAATTTTTGAGATCTCATGTAGAAGGCTAGGTTTGTTAAAAACTCAGTGATGTCAACCACTTCTAGTTATTTACCATCCAGTCCACCTGCAGTTTTAAAACAATGATTTCAAGCTATAACAAAAAAGTATCTGTCCTCTATGCAGTGTTGCAGAAGAGAACCACACTGGTGATTACTGCTGCTGGAGAGTAGTCATCTGACACTTATTCCTCATCTAAAAAACTACAAATAATCTTTTTTTTTTCATGTCAAGAACAAAGGCAATAAGATTTACAAGCATAATATGTGTTCATGACCTGCCACATACAATAGTTTTGCCTCCAGAGGAGTATCTGTATGTGAGCAGGAGGTTATTTATAAACATATTTTTACTCACAGCTTTTCTAAACACATGCAATTCAAGGTAACAAGGTTCTTGACCTTCCAGGAAAAACTATTCCAAATTTCTTACATATTCTTATGGCTTGAGAATTAAGCAGTAATGGTGGATAATGTCTGGGTACCAAAAAGCATTCAAATATTTTCCCAAGCTGTGCCACTGCTGCAACCTGCATCTCAGACCCCAGGGGCAAAGACTCCTGGTTAGGCTGTGGTGAAAACATATCCATCAATATCAACTTACTTTGCCAGCAGTCCAGCTAGTGTCATAAAGACTAACATGGTATTCTTTGTGCTGATTGGAACGCCTTACCCTCATTATGTTTTGGCTTACGATGTAGAAGACTTCTACTAATTTTGTATGATCACATTTTAAAGGGGTAAAAGGGCTTTATGCCTTCATTTTGCATAAGAAGCTTAAAAGTGTCAAAAGAAAATCTTGGAGAAAAGCCTTTCCTGGGTGCGATCATGCCTTGATTTCAGCGAGAGTTTTGCTTGTGTGTGACTGCAGAACTGGGTTTACAGAATATTTTGCTGTGTGTGTCACATCTAAGTTTTTATTGCTCTGACGAAAGTTGCTAGAATAACATTTAAAAAGAAGTCTACATACTAAAATTATTGCATGCAAGAAGTGTATTTGGATAGGTTAGGTCTTGAACTTTATATAGGTATCTGGTATTTTTGTGTGCAACAGCTTCTTCTTAAGGACTAATAGACATCTTGAACTTAGAATTGATTTAATTCCTTGTGCTGAAGTGACGTAACAGAAAAATAAAAAGCAGATTTCAGAACTGAAAGGAAAGGAGGAGGTAGCTTCCCTGTATAAAATATACACAAATAGCAGTCATAACAATTAGCTATTTCCCATTTGTTTTTCAAATACCCTCATCAATGGAAGGTTGCTTCCTCTTCCTCATTCATCATTTCTGTTCTGAATCTCAGTGAAACAAGAGACAGATTCATCACTACTTAACAGTGATCCAGGAACCAGCCAGGAACCACATTCAGTCAAAAGGAATCCATCAGCATCTTTGGACACAGTTTGAGGCCTGTAACACTGAAGGGAGGAACATTTTTGCTTCTTGAATCAAATTCAACTTATGTGAAAACATTCAGTATAAAAGTATAAAAAGTTGAGATCCCAGTGACAGCATTTGGGTCCTTTCAGGAATATTTGGAAAATTGTGGGAAAATGACTACAAAATCTTTTAGCTAGCTAAATTAGCTTAACTAACTGACTGTTCGTTAAGCAGATCCAAAAAAGGTTGGGTCGCAAGAGCCTTGTAAACCTCACCCACAGAAGTAGTCCTCGTTACATAAATGGAATTGCATGATTTAGGTGTCTTGGATTTGATGGATTCTGGGCCATTTAAATCAAAGTGAGTCACCACTAGATGTATTAATTTTTTTAACATGCCTATCAAGAACAAGATGTTAAATTTCAATACATTCACTATATTAAAGCATTAATGTGTCATTTTTTCCCTATGGAAATATATTGTATGTTGTCTTAAATACATGTCCAGTTAACACTATCAGATTTGCACAAAATTGAACTAGTTATTTTATATTTGTAAGCATTATAATTGGAATAAGAATCACTGTGCTAACTTTTTGTTTGCATAATATACCATGTGCTTTGGCCGATAGATGGTTTTTTGTTGCATACACTGGTATCCATCTGGAATTATTCTTTGCAATTTAAACTTGTAATCTCAGATAAAAAAATACCTATTTATAAATAAAATACAATATATATTTTACTACTAAAGAATTTACTTCCATGTGGTAGACACAGTTGTAACCAACTGTACTCAAATCACACTTAGTTAGATGTTTGTATAACAATAAAAAACCTCATCACAACCTCATCAGTATTTTCCCTGGTGCTTAATATTTCTATTGCTTGTTGCTCTTCTTCTGTAGATTTTAAAACACTTCAGAAAGGTCAGAGGAGTGCCAAAACCCCCAGCCCCTCAGGGGATTTCCTTGTTACCATCAAGAGCCTTGCAGAGACAGGACTGGCATGGGACTGTCTGAGGACCCCTGTGGGACTCTAGGCACCAGATTACCCACCACCATGCCCTTTCCCTTGGTGGTCAAGATCTGGAACATATGAAAACATGTTGTTCTTCCAAATGGGATACAACGCAGATTTTTTCTGCATTTCCGGTGAAATTAAAATTGTCAAATTTCTTAGTTTGTTTTTCATTTAAAAAAAATTGTGCATTATTGCCTTTTAGTGCAGATGTTTTTCTGTGACTGATTCCATCATTAGTTTCTGAAACATGTTGATGGATATATTACGTCCATGTAAAGAAACTATTTCCCCATGGTTGTCAACACTTCTCTATCCTATATTGCCATTTGTTTTCCTAGCATTCATTGTATTCTCAAGTGTTTCTAAACTTTTCTTTCTTCTGCATCTTCCAAACTCCCACCATTTCTATGCTCACTTACATTGCTTTCTATCAACTTCCTTCTACCCTTACTCCCTCTGCGATTTATAACATATCTGCATGCGTTTCTCAGTGTTGCATTGATTGTATCTGAAATGCTTAGCAAATAGTTAGAGAAGATCCTGAAGACTTTTTTTGCCATTATCAAAGGAATAATATAATACACTTGGTGTTTCTTTGATTCAATTTTTTTTTACACAGCAAACATGAAGTCCTGTCTCCCAGAACACAGTAGGAAGTGTTTTTGTTGCTTACATCAGGGTCACATTATAAATGCTTCTTGTTTTCCACCATACTCTAGCTGCCTCATTTTCACAGACAGCACTCAAAGCAATCCCCAGATCATGCATTTGCAGTCGGTTTTGTCTCTAGCAGGGTATCATGCCCATTGCAGTTCTCATTTAACAAAGAGCTGTAATTGTTCCCTCCATCATCTTCAATGAAACAAATAGACCCAGTAAGTGACGTGATTGCCTTTATATCAAAGGTATAGATGCTCAGGGCCAGCCAACTTCCAGTATGTCACCACAACATCACAGTTCTATCCCAGAACTCCTTGTTTTGTTCCTTTTTTGGCTTCATTTCTTCTGATCAGCCATCATTTCCCTTCCATTCTCTTTTCAGCACTCTCCCATGATAGCTATTAGACAATGCAGCTACCTCTTCTACCATGTGTCTCCCTCCAACAGGCATCTTCCTTTACACCCTGGAGCACTGACATTCTTTTGTCTTGCAAAGAGCTGTTTTGAGACCAGGAGGAAGTGTGGCAACAGGGCCATTTAAAAGAAATGTTAAAATCATTTTACTATGTTGTCAGAATGAGAAGATGACAAACACTGAAATAACTTACATTGCAGTTTCTGAGATCCATTTAAAAACATTTTGTTTCAACAGTTCCCATTTCTTTTGCTGTTCTTAACCCCTCTCAGCAAAAACAGAAATCCCTGGAGGTTCCGCAGAGAAGACGTTATCTGGGAAGCGGTGATCCAGGAAGATGTACTTTCCAGGGCTGGCGGACTTGCTGAGAGCTGCCAGGAAGCAGCCCAGTCCAGCGGAGTGCTGTGAGCCAGGCCACGGCCGGGCAAGGCTTCCCCTGCCAGCAGCAGGACGAAGGGTGGAGGCCCAGGAGCGGAGGCCCAGGAGTGGAGGTGCATTTCAGTGCTCGAGGGCCTCCCAGACCTCCGGTGAGCCTCGGGGTGGCACAAGGGGAAGGTTCTGCAATCTGAAAAGCGATTTTACTTGCAGATCTGCCTACACGGGTTAAATCTACACGGTTCTATGGGCTGATGGGCCAAAGGGGAAGAGAAGGGCCAGGACCAGGCCACCATCCCCATGATGGACCGAGGTCTCCAGGCCCCTCCACAGGGCGGCTGTGGGGCGCGTTTCAAACACTAACGCAGCCACGCAGGCGCCGCATGAGGCTGCACGTCCCCGCGGCCGGGCGGGCGGCCGGACCAGTCCGACCGCCTGCGACGGGCCACAGCGCGGCTGAGGCGCCCCGCCGCTTCCCCCTCCCGACCAGCAGGGGGCGCGCTTCCCAGGAGCAGCGCCACCGGCGGCGGCCCGCCCACCACGCACGCGCCCCAGCGTCCCGTACCGGAAGCGGAAGCGGCCGGCGCCAGCCTCGGGAGCGAGAGCTGCTGTGGGCCGTCAGCTGCTGCCGCTGTGCCCCGCCGCCCGCGTGATGGCGGCTACGGCGCTTCCCCCGCTGCCGCCGCAGTTCAAGAGCATCCAGCACCATCTGCGAACCGCTCAGGAGCTGGACAAACGCGAGCCAGTGGTGGCGTACTACTGTGAGTGAGGCGGCCGCAGCGCCGCCCCGCCCCGCCGGCCCCTGAGCCGGGCCCGCCCCGCCCTGCCGCCCCCCCTCCCCCCCGCGGCTGGCGCTGCCACCACACGCCGGCCACCGGTGGTGGAGCGCGCCGCTCCCTCGGTCTGCCGGGCAGGTCGGGGTGCGCGGAGTGCCCGCCGCATGTACGGTGAAGGGGGGGGGAAGCCCCACCCCAACCCTCGGGGTGGTGCTGGGGGCTCAGTCTTTGTCAGCCGCTTCAGCTGCCAGCCCCAAGCTGCCTTTCACGTGCTCTGTTTTTGCAGAGCTAAGACTCTTTATAGTCGCGGGTGTGTCAGCAGCCTCCATATATGTACGCACGTGTATAAAGTCAACTCTTCTGTCTGCGCTGGGGCAGTCCTGATAATTATCGCAAAAAACTAACATTCGAGAGTGTTTTCAGAGTTTTTCTCCTGAAAAGACCTGCTTTCTGTCCTGTATCTTAAGTAAGCAATTTAGGTTTGAGAGTCTTTAATTCTCTTTAATAGTGTCAATTTCCTTTCCTTGTGGCTTTGTCGTTTCTTCAGGGTTCCCTATGGTGGAGAGTGGGTGGCTCTTTTTTTGTTTGTTTCATTGAAATAAACACAGCATAATCTTGCTGTTTATCTATCAAATTAACATGTAAATTTTCTAAGTTAATGGTCGTCAGGGTGGTGTCTGAGCTTTTCTAAAAGGCCTTCCACAGTTAATTAAGAAAAGCAAGCCTCTTGCTGCAGTCTTAAATTCCCTCACAGTTGTTAATCACACTTGGAAAGTTTCTAAGACAAGCATATCACCAGAAATGTATGCTTATGTTGTTCGGTTTTTTCTTTTTATTGAGGTGTGAGGAGGTCATTTTGGGGGGTTTACATGGCAATAGCTTGTCTTCAAGAAGAGTTAAGTATAAAAGAGGTATAATTGGCCGATTAATTTGTGAGACAGTCTTAAGTTTAGAGGATTAACTCATGAAATTCAGGCTTCAGAAGGCTCTGAAAAAACTGTCAGCCAAATGTCAGAAGAATAATTTTAATTTTTATGTGTTATGCAGGAATACCTTGCTAATGTGGAAAAGTGCCACCAGAGAAGTGAGATAGCCACGTGTTAGAACACTGGATGTTCTCAATAGTACTTGCTGTCTCTTGGAAAAACACAGGACAAATACTTGGTGTACCAGGAAGCACCAGCTAGGTCGAGCTCCACAAGTTTTTTTTGTTTGTTTCTTTGGGTTTTTTTATCAGATGTAACACCCTGTCTGCCTACATAATAAAAATACTGGAGTTTTAGTGTAGGTAACAAAATACAAGTTTGTTTTTTTTTATAAAACATAAATATTTTGGTGGCTGATCTTTTTTTCTTAATATCTTCTCCATTCTTAAACTTAATGTAAGTCTTAGGGTACAGGAAAAAACCCACAAACCTGTGTGTAATCATTGTAAAGTCCATTGCATTATCTGTCTTAAGTACCCTGAAAATTTGTGTATCATATTTTTTCATTTGAGTACTTCAGCGTATCAGGTTCGTTACTGAGTACAGAGGAGACTATATTCTAGAGATATCTTTCTCATTACATTACTACATAAAATAAAAAGCAGTGACACCTCTTTTTCAGGATGGGTCTTGCTTGGACCGTTCGGTTTTTTAAATACACAAAGAAGAATTAATTTTCACCAGTGTTGCACTGATGGCACTTACTTCCTTGCATGGTGTGTGAGTTTGTCTGGATTGACTAAAATGAAGAATTCCTGTTTCATAGGTAGTTGTTTGGGGTTTTTTAAATTTTAATTCTGGCTTTGAAATAAAAAAATAAGATTTATGAACCATTCATTTTGAATGTTGTGGGTTTAGAACAATTATGTGGAATCCCAAAGTATTAATTATTAATACTGCTTCTGTCACAAAAATCTGTATACTTCTAGCATGCTATGAATAATAAAAAGTTTCCTAAAAAGGCAGGGGTTTTTTTGAAGAGTAAGTCTGGAGATGCAAAGAAATTTCATGATATGTTTCAGATAATGATTTGAAAGCAACACAGATTTAATGTGGAGTTACAGCAGTGTTTCTCATGAGAAGCTTCACTAAAAAAGTGAGCATGTCTTTGTTGAGCCTTTGAAATGTGTTCCAGAGGAGCTTTATACGTTTGCTGTAATGTATTTTATGGAAAGAACGGTGTGAGGAAAGCTTGGTGTGTGTGTGCTGGAACATGTGGTGTTCTCTGTCCTGGTGCTCCTCCACCAGCTCAGTCTGCAGGCAGGTGCCTGGCACCTCCTCGCACGTGGTGGGACCGGGAGGGTGGTGTGGCACAGCAGCCAGTTGAGGGGACCCTATGGTGAAAGGTCCTATGGTGGAACAGTGCGGCATGTTCCATCACAAGGCTGCTTGCACAGCAGAGGGGGCACACCTGAATTTTGGTCATATGATGGATGTAACTATCAGTCTGAAGAAAAGAGTAAGGTGTTTATAGCTTTGGACTTTGGAATGTTGCCAGAAGTGGTTCATCCCTAGAAAAAAAGCTTTGGTTCTAATATTAGTGTTTCCACAGCACAGTAGTTTTCAGTATGGGCATATGTTTGCAAGGTTTTGATTTATGTACATTTTAGTTCAATTCCACTTGTATATTTCTGATAATAAGAGCTGTGTCACAAACTAATTTGATATAAGAAGCACGTGAACTCTGGTTTGCAACCTAAAATACTACTTTCTGTAGCTTAGCAATAAAATTGTCAGGAGGAGCTACTTACTGCTCGTGTTAATATTTTTGTTTCTCAGCAGCATCCACTGGTGCTAGAGGTGTGCTCTTAAAGCTGTGAATTTGAGTGGTGCTTACACATGTTATTTTGCATACACCATTTCAAACTTTTTTTTCTGTTACGTTTTTGGGTGTGGTTCATTCGAAGACTTAAACTAGTACATACCTGCACTGCCACCTAAAGAAGATACTGTAGTAGTTCTCTGTTCTCTCATTCCCAACCCTGATTCCTTCAGAAGCAAACATTGATGTAATTGTGTGATGAACACCAACAATAAACTATTTTTCAGCCAGGCCAAATCACTACCGCTTAAATAGTTGTGCTCCCACACAGACAAAGAAAAGGAACAAGGCACAGGGGCTGGGGCGAAGGCAGGGTTCCTGCTTTTTTGATATTGCTGGCATATGTTGATTTAAAGAAACTGTAATTTGATTAACATTAATCTCTGTTTTACACGATATGGATAGCTAGAGCAGGGTTGATTAATACAACTGCCACATAATTTTCCACATGAAAAATAAAATGTTGAAGAACAGCTTTGATGCTCTTGTGCACCATAACACATCACAGATGCTTTTTGTTATACTTGCTAGAAATACTTCAAAATTTTTAAAAAAAGGTTTTATTTCTGGTAGTCCTGTGTATTCCTTACAAAGCCTACATGATGAACTCCATTTTTAGATACTCAAATTCAAAGCAGCATATGATGTGTCACTTTGTATTTGTTTGTAAACTGTTACTTTTTTTAGCCCTAGCCACTGTTTGTAGATGAACAAAATTGATTGAAGCAATAAAAATATATTTGCTTCTGGACAGTATGTACCGTAAATGTACTTGGCTGTAAAATTTGTTCTACTTAGACCATAGACTGTAGAGAAATGAAGAAACCAAGTTTTATTTTAAGTCATACAGGACATGATCTCAAAATAATTTTCCTTTTAAAAAGATTACTTTATGGTTAATGCAAGCATTCAGTGCTGTGGTGATCTACTACCTTCTTTTGAAATGATTACCTCCCCATGTGGTACCTTTTGTCATGTTTCATGTTATTTTGTTAATCATTGTCATTAAGTGTGTAGCTATCTCAGGTTCAGTAAAGGTCAGCTGATTCAGTAGGTATGAGGGAATACCAGTAAGGATGCTACATTGAGTGCCTAGCAAAAGGAAGATAAGTGTTTGGTGGTCAATAAAGTAACTTTCTTATGTTTAAAAACTTACGGTCTGTTTGACTACTTTGAGATGTTATTCTGCAAACACAAGGAGGCAGGCTTTGATAAAAAAAAAATCTCTGGCGTTTGTAATAACTAAAGAAATTGTATCTCTAACTGGGCCGTAGGCAGTTTGACTCGGCAGTTATTTTTTTGAAAAATTGCAAGGTTTGAGAGTTCTGCCTTCCAACCTCTATTTAAGTGTTTAAAGCAAGATTTTCCTTACTAGCTGTTGTTTAACCCTTCAGTAGTGTTAAACTCTTTCCAAAGATGATTGGTAGTTTATTTTATACTTCCATACTTACTGGCTGTTTTTTGTTCTAATGCAAAAGCATCGAGAGAATGCTAGTGAGTTGCCAGGAAAGCACTGATGTTTCATGATACATAATATCCTAACATGCAGCAGTGTTTGGATATCCAGTGAATTCAGCATGAAAAATTATGATCCTAGTAACTTCTGAAAAGCAGGGCTGCGATAGTTTTTGCTTTACCTGCTAATCAGAAGACATTCATGTGGGATCAGTAAACTTCATCTGTTTAAAAAAGGTATGAAGAAAATCTACAATTCTCAAGTTCTTGAGATAGCAAAAGCACCAGAGAAATCCTTCCAAAGGATCTTACTGTTGTGTTAACATTTCTGGTTTTGTGGGATCAAGCAGGAGAGAAAAGCAAAAGACTTGGTGGGATTTTTTTTCCCACAACCGGTTGACAACCTCTTGAATCAAAAGTCATTCAGCTTTTAAGAGAAATACTAATCTGTTAAATGTGACTGGTTTTTTACTTTCAAGTTTAGTCAGACATCCATGAAACAAGGTTCTCGCTGCATACCAATTATAAGACTTTTTTTCTTTTTTTTTTTTGTTAATTAAAAAGAGAGAGACAAAAAAATAGAGTTCGTGGGCTGACTTGGAACTTGGGAAATAATAGCTACTGTGTAATTTTACAGTTGGAATACTGTTAATTTTTCACTGACCTTTCCTCAAGGCAGAGGAAATAACAGACAAATATTTTAATTGAGCTTTTAATTTATTCAACTTTTTATTGTATCTTGATGCACTTTGAACGACTAATTTAGAGCATGCATGTAATTCAGAAGTATTAGTGGAGATAAAAGTAACTGGTCTTTGCTGTATTTCACTGCAGATGTTCTGCAGATACTGACTTCATTTAGCTGGGACATTGTAAAATTGAAATGCATTAAATAATGTTCCTATAACATTTCTTATCTAATAAGATCAAATTCCTGAGTTTTCAAGTTCAAATATTAATTTTCTGTATTAGTTTTGTATAATGCATTTGTAAAAGTAAGTTTTCCATATTCTCATCTTACTGGTGGCAGAAAACTGTTTTGTGTGATGCTAATACTGTAAATGATTCAAAGTCTATTATTAGAGATTACATACTGAAGAATAGATTTAATCTGTTCTTTACTCAGGATGAGTTAATTGAAATGGTCAAATATTTTAGTAGTAGATATCCATTTCATAGTGTACTGTGAGACTTGCTTTGGTTGAGCTTGGTTGAGCTACGAGTATATAAAAATATTTCTCAGTTTATAATCTGCTCTGACAGATAGGAATGAGAACATAGAATAGAGCAAGTATATTTCAGAGACTGAAACTTTATTTCTGAGGTATGTGGTATAAAATTACTGAAGTTCAGTTGTACTGTGTAAATATACTAACATGCATTTTTCCCACTTTACGGTTCATTGTTTTTTGGTGGATCTTTATTCAACTTGAGCTGCTGGAAGTAGAATTAAGAACTGTCTTTTCCTGTCTGAGGTTTGCTGCTGCTTCTGAAGAAGGGATGCATCAATATCAGCATTCTAATTTGCAGAATCACAGAACTGTTGAGGTCAAAGGGAACTTTGTATGTCGGCTAGTCCAATCCCCTGCTCAAAGCATGGTCACTAGTGCAGGTTGGTCAAGACTGTGTTCAGGCAGGTTTTGAATATCCCCAAGGATGGAGACACCACAGCTGCTGGGAGCAACCTGTTCCAATGTGTGATTATCCTTACAGTAGAAGATTTTTCTTAGGTTTAAATGGGATTTCCTGTATTTCATTCTGTGCTTATGGCCTCTTGTCCTGTCGCTGGGCACCAGAGAAGGGTCTGGCTTTGTCTTCACTCCCCACTGCCCCCTTCCCCACATCAGGTATTTATGCAATTGATAAGACCCTTTAAGCATTCTCTTTTCAAGACTAAACAGCCTCAGCTCTCTGTGTCTTCTGGCATGATAGATGTCCCTAGCACTTTACTAGCTTTGTGGCCTTTCCTGTGTCTCTTGCACTGGGAGCCCAGAACTGGGACCCAGTACTTCAGTGCTGTGTAGAAGGGAAAGATCACCTCCCTCAATCTGATGGCCATGCTTTTCTTAATGCAGCCCTGCATGCTATTAGCAGTTAGGGTCAGGAGTGCACTTTGGAAACTTGTGTTCGTCTAGGGTCCTTTGATTTACCGCACAGAGTAGTTTGAGATAGGTTTCTTCCAGTTTAGTTTAAACTGGAGGGTGTTCCAAAGAAGTGCTTCAAATCTGTGCTGTAATCACTACACGCTGTTTAGTCCAGAGTAGCTGCCTTCTCCTTTTGCCTTCTTGAGATCTCAATTGCTATAAATCCTACAGTTCAGGTAGTTTTTCTGTTTTAATTAGAAATACTTCATTTTCTTTACTAAACTATAAAGATAAGCTTTGAAAGAAGCAGTAGTTTAGAAACTTATGAATGCCACGTATCTCTTACTCCAATTTTACAAGACCAAAATTGGTCCTTATATCAACCTGAAGAATGGCAGTGTAGAATACAGAGTCATTTCCTAGGATTCATGATAGATATTACTAGATTACTTGTTTTGTCATCAAAATGTCGTAATTACTGCTCTTGTTTGTAATTGCAAAACACGTTTTGATTGTTCACAAGTTGCTGTTCTTCAAATAACAGTGAATTATAATGCAGTTTACTATAACTTTCAGTAATTTTAAGTAAGAGACATTTTACTTGAGATAGTTTTGACCTGACTATGTTTGTCTATCATGTAACATAACCTTGAAATAAGTGTAATCAATCCATTTTCCTCTGTAGGATTTAGAATATCTAAAAGAATCTGAGGGAAGAAGGAGTCATGATACTATGCTTTTTTTTTTTTTTAGTTTCTTAATTAAATTTGCCCGTAGTCTTCCTTCTCCCTATATTTGCCTCAGATTTTTTTTTCCTTGCACTTTTCCTTGCCCTAGTTTTACTTGAAAATAAATATTTTAAAGTGATTTTGTTTTCTCTGGAATGTTTCAGATTTTTAACTGATGGTGCCAGCCTAATATTTACCTTGTTTTTTGCCAGTTTCCTTAAACATCATATAATGAAGAGGAAGTAGAAGGCCCTTCGAAGTTTGTCGGTGCTATTAAATCACTTTTTAAAAAGTCTTTTAATTCAGACAACTTGTACTTGGCCATGTAAAATTACCATGTATTCATGATCTGCATGCAGGAATTACATTGATGAAGTATGATACATTAATGTTCATGAAAGCAAGAGTAATTTTATTTTTCTTTGCAGGTGCGTTCTTTAAAAAAATACATTTGCAGTAGTTTGAGTATAATCCAATTTAATGTTTTTGAGTCCCTTGCTTCCCACCTTTGTATTCAAGCTGTTGTCTTCCTGTACCAAGCAGTAAACAAACATTTTTGTTTCAATGATGGGACACAGCAAAGAGGAAGGTGTAGAATATGAATGAATAATAAATTACATCCTGAAAAAGTTTTCATCTCTCAGTCGGAAGTTAAGTTAAAGTCAAAATATGGCCAAAGTTATGGCAATGTTTTTTCTTACTATTTAATGTCCATTTGTTACTATCAAATGTAAAAAATATTCCAGTTCCTAGTATTTCTTTTTTTTTGCTACACTAGGGAATTAAAGGGAGGGAGGGGAAGAACTGTAATCTTTGATCCTGTTAGACCTGGAAAAAGAAAGATGGATAGTAGGACAGAATTTAGAAGATAGAATCAACCTATTGTGCATGCTTGCTGGCTGGAACTGTTTTTCTCCAGTATTTTCACTTGGCACGGAGTTACTTTAAAATGGGAGTGCGGGGAGTTTCAGTTGTTATCCAAACATAAATCTGGAATAACTTACTGTGTATTAGGAATTAATGCCTGGCTTGTACTAAAGACAAAATACTCACTCTGAAATTGTGCTGTGTATTATTAGCAAAGGAAAAATAACATGGTATTACGTGACATAAATAAAAGCAGAGAAATTTCTGTAAAGCTCACTGTATAGTTCTATCCAGCACACCCACACTGAAGTGTTTGCTGAACAAGAATTAAGGGCAACAAATCAAGACATAAATTTTGTAGTTGTCTTGGCAAAACATTTTTCTGAGTATGATTACTTGCCAACTCTTTATGAATTTGAAGATAAATGTCCTGTCTGTAAACTGAGAGCAAACTCTTTTTTTAGTTAATAATTGGTAAAACAGTTCTGCTTTCGTGCATAAAAGATTACAAGTTACTTTAGCTCTACTTATAATATTAATTAATATTTAGATGTTAACTCTATTTAGTCTTCTTTACCTCCTTATGCTTATACTACTGTTGGCCACACAAAAATCTTTTTTGCTACTTTATTTGGATAAAGGAGGCAAAAAAATACATCTGTTATGAAGCCAAGTGCATAAAACAAGTTTAAGAAGAACCAATAATTGCATTCATTTATTTGGTTTCAGGTATTACAGATCTTCATCACGAATAGTGCAAAGAAATGAGAATTACAGGTCACTTTTTTCCAAGATTCTTCAAATACTTCATTTAGGCTTTAAAAACTTGAAAACTTTTGCAGCTACAATGTATGGGTTTAGTTGTCTTATTATATCAGAATTTTCAGCAGCTTGGCTGTTTACAGAGGAAATTTTTTATCAAAAGTTAGCAAGCAAATGGCTCCTGTAAGTCTAGTTCTTTAATTTTACAGTACATTACTGTGGTTATTAGGGACGTGCACTTTAAACATTTTTCAATGTATAGAGAGAAGTTCTGAAGAGAAAACTGAAATAATTTTCATGTAAAATGGCAACTCGTGTAGTATTTTTAAAAGGTGAAATAATACAACTGTAATACCAAACACTTAACAGGATTTCTTTCTGTGGTATCCGTACTGTTTGGGAGATTAATTTCTACTTACTAGAAAGAAATTGAAGCACTTACATTAAAGCAATTTTTTTTGTGACTTAGCAAGCACGGTAGTAATACATTCCACTGCTTTTGCAATATTGCAGAAACCAGAACAGCTGTATTTAAAGGAATGTAAACAATTATTCTGTCTTTTTTCAGGTATAGGGGGAAAAAACTGAACTCATGTTACATTTGGCTTTTTCTGCAGAAATGTTGGAGGTGGTAAACCTTGGCCTTCTGCTTTTGAGTTCTTTGCTACTTAATTACCAGTCAACATAAACAGGGAGGACAGTCCTTTGGCCATTAATTGCCAGTTTAAACTTTCACTGATGATATTAACAGAGAAAATTGTTTTGCTCATTGCTACTGAAAAGACAATAATGAACTATTTGCCCATTTGCTGCAACTTAGACAGGAAAAGGACATATTTCCTTCATTAGATCAAAGTGTATCTTTCAGTTACTGTCATGTATCCTTACCATATGTAATATTTGTGTGATAAACTACACAAGGAACAAAAGATACTTAAGAGACTTCTGACACCTTAATTGGCAAAGGTAGCAGTATCAAAACCAACACAAACCGACATGGTCTTACAGTTAGCCTTCATGCAGAGCACTTGGGACATTTCAAAGTCAGAAAGAGCAGGGGGAAGGATAACAGAAGATGCAGACACGGAAAAATTTGTGTTTGGAAACAAATTGAGATTCTTTGCCCTAGAAATAAGATGTAATAATAATACTCAAAAATGCAGAGTAGAACTAGTAGACACTTTTTCGTGATGTCAGTAATAAGGCAAGGGATTCATGGAATCATAGAATCATTTTGGGTTGGAAGGGACCTTAAAGATCATCTAGTTCCAACCCCCCTGCCATGGGCAGGGACACCTTCCAGTAGACCAGATTTGTCTTTCTTATAAGCCCACTTTACTGAAAGGCCACTGTAAGGTCACCCCGGAGCCTTCTCTTCTCCAGGCTGAACAACCCAAACTCTCTTGGCCTGTTGTCATAGGAGAGGCGCTCCAGCCCTTTGGTCATCTTTGTGGCCCTCCCCTGGACTCACTCCACTAGGTCCATTTTCTTATGTTGGGGGCCTCAGAGCTGAACGCAGTACTCCAGGTGGGGTCTCACAAGAGCAAAGTAAAGGCAGGGAGAATCAACTCCCTCAGCGTGCTGGTCACAATTATTTTGATACAGCCCAGGATTCAGTTGGCTTTCTGCACTGCAAGCGCACGTTGTCCGTCCATGTTGAGCTTTTCATCTACCAGCACCCCCAAGTCCTTCTCCTCAGGGTTGCTCCCAGTCTGTTCTCTGCCTGGCCTGTGTTGGTACTGGGTATTGATTACTTAACTGCTTTCAGATTTACTTCCAGACTACTTTTTATACAGATAATTTCAAAACCAACATTTCAAAACATTAAAAGAATGGTTTTTTTTATTTCACTAGCGTCTGTAGAGGCAAATACCAAAGTGTTTCCTTTTCTTCCTATTCTGTTTCTGTCGGAGAAATCCCTAGTTCTCTCAGTTTTTCAACAATTCACTTGCTGTCTCCTTGATAAGTTTAATGATAAGTTCTCAACCCCCAAGCCCCACTTGTGACTAGGGCAGCACTGAGTAAAGCAGTAGGTCTGCCTAAATGTACTTAACATTTTGTTTGTCACAGGTGAGTTTCAAACTGTGGAGAGCATACTGTCCTTCTCTATGTTCAGTTCATCAATTGGAACTGATGTTCCAGGAGATTTTGGCTGGTAAGGTATGGTTTGTATTTTCTGACCTGCAGGTTGCCTCATACTTCATCACAATCGGTTTATTGTATCAAGGTACTTGAGTCAAGACTCCCTTTCAGTACTGAATGGTACTAGGTAGTGATGCTTTGTCAGTTCGAAGTTTTCACAAACATACTCTTTCCTGATCACCAGTTATTTCAGAAAGAAGGAATAGCTTTTGCCCTTACCTCAACAGCTGCCTGCCTCATCAGAGGCCTGCCTCTGGGCAGGTTTTGTTATGCAGTACTCCTTTCAAACATATTACTGTATCTGAAGAAGTGAGTATGCAAAAATTCTGAACTTTGAAAGTTCTTAAAGATTGCAGTAGACTCTCTTGTTAGGGTAACTTAAGTGTACTTTGACCTTTTACTAGTTAAGATCTTGCAAGAAGTCTTTCTAGTTTATATAGATGTTGATACAAATCAGGGTTTCATGGCTAGATGTGCTGTCTCATATTGTAAATTGTGTGGTACACAGATTTAATAGCTGTGACAGGTGGAACACAGCTCAGGTGACATTAATAGTTTGTAGGATGTCTCTGTTCTTAATACCTGCAGAGCTGCTGCTGCTAGAGCTCCTTGATGTTTTCTCAACGGTCTGTGTACACTTTGGGTAATAGTCCTTCAATCTTGAATGACCTGAGGACTCTTGGGTACCTTGGTCCCAGAGTCTTTTGTTAGCAGGAAAGTGGTGTTCATAACAGTTACAAATAAGCAGATCTAATGATTAAACTGATACTCAAGACTAAAGACATTTGCAAAGTTTCCATTTATATGGAAACAAAGTTCTTTTTATGTATATGAATTATGGAGAGAGATGAAGGTACATACTTCAGCAAGTAAGATAAATCTGTATCTAGTAATGACCAAGGGTATTCTGAATTTAAATCACCCTAACTCATATCAGTATAAAATTAATTTACTTTCTTCTGAAAATATCTGATATTTGTGTCTTTACAAAAGAAATAACTGATCCAGATGACCATAGGTCTAGCATCCATTATGTTAATTCCTAAGTTTTTCATTATTAAATTATACCATGAAATGTGTTCAGGGAAGTTTACAATCATGTATGTCCTTAAAAATCAGTTTAGTTGAAGACTGGAAGTGTTAGCTCCTTATCATGTGGTTATGGTATTTTAATTGGCAGTAGAACTGAACTAATTTGAGTGCCTTAGATACAAATCTCTGTATCTTTCGACTTTACATGTGCAGGTTTCATAATTTTTAATATGAACTAGTCAGTCATTTACACCTTATAAATAAGGTGAGCTTAAAAGGATGTATCAGTAATTATCTTAATATTAAATGTTGTCACTTGATGAAACCTACATAGCGTAGAACCTACACAGCAATTCTTCTTAAAATTGCTGTCTTTCATTTGTCGTGGTCAGTTGTTGTAGTTGGTTATAGCCGTTATTCATTCCTGAAATTTTGCTCAGAGTAGACTTTTTCTTGGTTATTCTTTAGTGAAAACTTGAACACAAAGGTGCTGGCTTGTTTTATAAATTGTAGAAATAGAGAGGCACTGGAGGGCACAAGTACTTTTTTTTTTTTTTAATCTTTAAATGGCTGGACAGCTCAACAGCTTAATGTTCAAAAAATTTGTCAGCTTTGCAGTCCCAAATATGGAATGTATATTTTGTCTGGTTTGAATTATCAATTGTATATGAAACATTAAATATTACTTAATTTATATGGAATTTTAATGATGCTCACCAGTAGAACCTAGGTAAGGTTTGTAGAGAGAGATCTGATTTTCTTAGACAGCCTGATGATGATAGATGGAAGACAGACGTGCTTTTCCGTAGCTTAATTCCGCACACATCAGGATAAGTGCAGTTTGAAAATATCTGTATTATATTTGTATTTACTGAGATAATTTGAAAGGAAAAGGCTATCTGGTACATGAAGAGATGCTTGGAAGGAGAGAGATGGTCAGGCTGTGAGGGAAGTAAGGATCTCTTGCAGAACTCTGTATCCTGCAGGAAGAAGTACATTGCGGTATGCCATAATAACTGGCTCATTATAGTATTTGGTAGAGCTACAGCTTTTAGTTCTTAAGCTCTGCATTTGAAACTGTTTCGTAGGACTCCCTTGAGGGTCAGGAGTGAGAATTAGTGAAAGGGCTACTTTGTGAAAAAAGTTCTGCATTGTGTTACTGAATGTTACTGTCCATTTTCCCGTCTCTGTGTGTGAATCCCAGTAAATAAGTTGCTTAATTTTCCCCCATAATTTCCTGAGACACATAAAGTTCTACCATATGTGCATGTTTAAATTTCATAGTTTTTGGTAGTAAAAAGTTAATTTTTAATCAGAAGATGTTAACAATTCATTTTCAAGGTCATATGAAAAAATGACTACTTGCAGGGAAAGCTTAATAAAGTCTGGTCTGATTTAAAGATGAGGTTTGTGTCTTGTGTCTTTTGATGTTATATATTAGATGCTTAATTCTGTTAAATAGATGCTTAATTCTGTTAAAGTGGAGTTTTAAAACTAACTGGTTCCTGCTACATTAAGTTCTATTTTGGAGATATATCCATACACCCTATACATATATGTAAGTCGTGAAAATTATCATTAGAGATAAAACCCAACTTGAAGCTTCTGTTTGAGAGGCTTGCAAACATGGGTGGTGATTATTTACAAAAGCACTTAATGCTGCATAATGGTGATACAAACATCAGTCTGAAATCAGCAGGAATACTCACTGAAAAAAATAAAGCATAAGTCTTAGAAAAATATGTCCTAATATCTCTGCAAGACTGAATATATCTAGATTTCACTGTCATTGCTTGCTAGTACTGCAGTAGTATATTGTTAAACCATGAGAGGAGTTTGTCTTTCTGATGTGTTGAGGGGGCATTGCTTTGTTTGCTTGTGGGTTTTGCCTTAGATAATAACTTCTTGGGTTTTTTGTGTGTTTTGTCACCTTCAAAGGTCGCCTGTATGCAATGCAAACAGGGATGAAGATTGATAGTAAAACCCCAGAATGCCGTAAATTTTTATCAAAACTTATGGATCAGTTGGAAGCTGTAAGTAGAATTTATTGCTCTCCTCTAAAATGATTCATGATGCTTTAATTTTTATTTAAGCTTCTGCAAATACTGTTTTTTCTTTGTCATCGGTCATTGATGCAACTATTTCTGTATGCAGGTATACTGTATGAATTTAAATTATATGTAATAAATGGCAGAAGGATTGAAAGGAAATAAAATTGTATGTGTGTATGTATGTTTATATGTACGTATGCAAGCACAAACATAACTGGAATTTTATATAGCAGACATTTGCCATAAGATTCGTTTAGACAATATGAATTACAATATTTATACATATTCTCATGAGGAATTGTAATTCATTACAAAATAAATAGAGGTGTTCTAGAAGACTTTTTTTATTATTATTATTTATTTGTCTTTGATTCCTTGAAGTCTGCAAGAGGCTAGTCTAGTTCTTGGGTGCTTTTGAAATTTTTGATCTAAACTGTTGTACCCAGGGAGTTTTTTAAAACATTCTCTAAAAGATAAAGATACTTTTGATCATCTCCTCTGTTAGAGATTGGGCTTCTTATACTATGAATTTTTGTAAGCAGTCCTATCTGTGTGTGTAAGAGATAGCTATGCCATGTTCTTTTGAGTAGACCTGATAGTATTAGCAAACAACCTTAAATAAAGTAAGTTAAACAAAGAAAGATAAAGTAATTTTACAAATGGTCAGTTTAAGTTCCAGGAGCTGTTTATATTCATCTGCAGTAGTTTTCAATAGTCTGGAAGGAAGTAGTGTGTGAATTTTAAGATATAAGGGCTTCTTTGGAAGCAGAAAGTAAAGCTGAAAAATGAAGTAGCCGTTCTTTTTGTGTTCAGTAGTGCAACAGCCTCCAGTTATTCAGAAAAACAATGAAACATGAACCATTTGTCTTTTTTTTTTTTTTTTTTTCATACCCTGTGCTGCTTGCTATGTTTTGTCTCTGATTTTTAGCAATGGAAAATCCAGTGTACAGTGACTTCTCGGTGTTATCTCATCAAATTTTGACATTCTTAATGGGTCTGGTTTTCATGTTCAAAAGGGAAGAGATGTGGCAGGAGACATGAGATTAAAACTCCAGAAAATTTTGCTCTTCATTTCCTAAGGATTTTTAATTTTTTTCTGATCCCTTGTGGTACTGCAGGAACTAATCTGCAGTTACCCCTTTTGTTTCAAATTTGGAAAGACTAGAAAAGGAGTAAAACCCCGTGGTTTCATCTTTCAGTTGCTGGTAAGATTGTGTGACATCTTCTGCTTAGGTGTCGAAGTTCCTTCTAGATAGTCAAGTGGTGGAAGGATGGAGAGAGCACTTTTAAGTAGATCTAATATGGCATTTTGGGGGCGAGAAAGCTTGGGCGTATTGACAAGTTGGACCTCTGCAGTGATTTAATAGCAGCCATTTCCAGTGTGCCCGTAACCAGCAGGGAGCACAAAGGGGTGCTGCAGCCTGTGCTAGATGTTTCTCACAGCTTTCTGTGTGTTGCCACAACTGATTACATTAAAGGTTAAGACAGACAATCCTGAACTTTATAGTAGCAAAACATAAAACAGTGTAGATATATCTGGAAATTACCAGATGTGTTCTTTGCAAGAAACTTCATAATATTCCCAATATGAGAATTAATTAAATACAGTGAATTTTGTATCCCAAGATGCATGTTTCTGTCAGAAATACTTTTACATATGATTGTGTTGTTTTTCTTTTCCAGTAGGTAACTCTTTCATTAAAATGCTTTTACTAAAATTAAACCGAATCTGTTAGGTTGAAGTTATAAATCACCATTTAAAACATCAATACTGCAGTACTGAGTCACAGATTGTGTGAAGGGTAATTTCAAAAGTAAACAACTTGTTTAACTTTAATATTTTTAGAAGCTTGTGTGTCATTTGTGCATTTGAAATCATCTCCATTGAAGATCAGATCAGTTGTCATCTGAGTGTAAAGTATATATAGGCTGGTGAAATCGTATATATAAACAGATCATTTTCTTCCTCAGCCTCAATTTCACTTCCGTTATGTATCTTGCAACTTACAAATTGTAGTACACTCACAAGAAAAACAGTTACACTTTGTAAAACAAATACTTTTTGAAAACTATGTAGAGTTATGCATTTGACAAAAGTCTTCAGATTTAAAGTTCTATTTGGAAAGTTTATATTTCACTGCTAGTATCAAGTAACTTTTCTGGAAACATGCTATGTATTAAAGACTTGGCAGCAATCTAAAAAATATGGAAGTGCAGCCTGCATGATTAGATTTTCTTCACATGCACAGTGAAAAATAACTGCCATTCAGAGATTGCTTTTAAATCTTTTGGCAAAATAAAGGCTGCAGGTTAGTATCATGCAGTGTTCCTGTTTTTGTTCTCTGAGGATAACCTGAGATTTCCTTATGTGTGAACAGTAAGCCTATTCAGAAGCTCTAAATCCACCTGTTGTAACTGTTAGAGGGTTATTTGCTTTACTGATTTTTATTGGGAAACTTGAGGATTCTTGTACTCTAACCTCTTTGAAAAGAGGTCTTTGAATTGCAAATACACTGCTTACATTGAAAATTCCAGTAAATCCATAGGTCACTAGACTGGTCAAGGTAGGGCTCAGACGCTTTGGAAGATGTAATGAACTGCCGTGAAGTAACCTTACAAGACGAAACATACATGATCACTCTCACCTACAGTGCATTTACAAAGCGTGCATTACTTTATGAATTGAACTGTGTTGAATCCTGACAGAGGCTTCAGAGTGCTTGGTCTTTCGGATAGCAAGGGGGAAAATATCTGTAGCTCCTCCTTCACAATATTGTAGTTGTGTTTATTTTTAACAGGTTTTTTTGGTGTTTGGTTGGGGTTTTTTTAAGTATTTTGTGATTGAAGACAATTTTCAGTGCTACTTATTCATAATATTCTTTCTCCAAAAGAATGTGCATCCGCTTTAGCATGCTGCTTTTAGTGTTCATGTCAGAAGCTGGAGATTTGTAAAATAATTGAATTGTATATATTTTCTTTTTTAAATTGTACTTGGCTTTGTCTAAATCAGCAGCTTCTCCTTGTGTTTGAATTAGATTGCAGAATTGCTAAGGTCTTATAAGGTAATTAATATATTTCTTTAACTTTTTCCAGATGAAAAAGCAATTTGGTGATAATGAAGCTATTACTCAGGAAATTGTTGGTTCTGCTCATGTCGAGAATTACGCTTTGAAAATGTTTTTGTATGCAGACAATGAAGACAGAGCTGGGCAATTTCATAAGTAGGTGAAAATCTTTGGGTTTTTTATCTGAATTAAGATACTGGTCATGTAATTTGAATATCCAAACTCTCTTTATTTTGACTGAAAACAAGAATTGGGCTTTAATGCATTAATTTCTCTTTCAGAAAACTCTGTTTGTTACTGCTTGTATGCCTCTGACTTCACACATTAATTGGTATCCTCCTTTACTCTTTAAGAGGTTGCTCACCTACTGGCAAGCCTTCTAAAATCCCAGGCTGATACTGAGCTTGACATCCAGCATGTTATTTTCTACTCTACAGTGATATTAAAATAGTTGTGATGATACATTATGTGGTTTGATTTACAGCAGTAACTACTGCATGTTGATGGCTTTCTCTAAGGTAATGCAGGATGTCCTATGTCCTATATTGAACATTCCAAACTAGAAACTAAGTGCAGAACACATGACCAGCTTTAAAAAATACTGAAAACTTTCCACATAGTAGTCAGGAGACTAGTCAATATATTGCTAAATTTAAACATTGTGAAGTAAGTTCTCTAACATTAGATTAAAAGAAAAAATTAGTAATGATTGTCTTGAATATAAGCCAGTATGATCTAAAATGCCACCCTATAAAATGTGATCCTGAGAGATTAACAATACCAAGTTAGTGAAATGTTTTCTTTTTTACAGAAACATGATAAAGTCCTTTTATACTGCAAGTCTCCTGATAGATGTTCTAACAGTATTTGGGGAGCTCTCTGAAGAGGTAAGTGAATATTAGACAGCTGTTGTCTGTTAGAAGATGCTTCATGACTTAAGTATCCATCAGAAATTCAAGGTCTGATTATTACTGTGGAACTCATAGCCTTACATTGAAGAAGTAGGAATGATTATAGGGAAAAATGAAGCAAGGTTCCTGGCTTTTTCCACCTCAGTTTTTTTCACTCTGCAAGCAGGATCTTTAGTGCTAGTAACTGAAGTGAAATGGTATACAATTTTAGTTAGATACTTCTGATTTTGCAACAAACCCTGCTTTTGAAAGGTGATATGTTAAGTTGGAAGAATGTACATTTACTTAATAAAAAATGGCTTGCTATGTGGCCGTTAGGACATGAATGTTTTAATTCAAAAAGTTATCTGCTAAAGTAACTAACGCAGTGCTCTTTATGGCAGGTAAACTTTTAATCAAACAAGTATTCCAGAACTGGCTGAACAAGATCATGATTATTTTTATTAAGGCACACCAGAATAACCACTTGGTCTGATTTGAAAAAAGCAACTTTTCTATTAGGTGCATGGTCAGCTGCTCTCTGTTATTCATGCCCCACAGAAGAATTAATCTCTGATACAGAGGAACAGGTACTCTTAATAAAGTATTCCTTGTTCTGAAAATTAAAGCGGATGTTTCCTTGCTAAATTAAATGAATGAGAAGCTCAGTTTGAAAATGTAATGGTATAGTTGATAACTTCTGGCAAAGAAAAAAAAAAACCAGAGAAAGCTGCTACTGACTCATGAAGACAAATTTCAAATCTTTTTAAACAAAGGCTGAAATACCTGGAAAAACAAATAAGAAACAGCAGCAATGCTAAGCAATCTGAGACAAAGTCAGTACTAAATCCGCAGAGGTAATCTACAAATATTTTTTTCTCACATGCTTGAGTGTTATAGGCTTCCATGCTTACACAAGTAAAAGTGCTTTAAAAACCTGAAGTTCTGCTGCTTTGCAGGCCCATAACAAGCTTGTGGTTGTGTTGGTCCCAGACTAATCCATGCCCTGCTTGGAATTCGCAGGCTCAACATCCTGTATGTAAATCCCCAATCTGATAAATGTGCCTAACATACAGGCATATTTTCTCAGTTTAAAAAACAGTTGCCATGGCTAATTTTTAAATGTTGGAAGGAAGGTAAAAGAATGGTTTTGATAGTGGTGCACTTCTTAGTATACTATGACATATAGGAATGTAAGTACCGATAAAGATAGGTCTTGCCCAAGAACACTTGTCCAAGTGTTCTTGCAGGATTCTACATCTCCTATAGCCTGAGACTATACCAATCTTCATCTATCAACAGGTGCAAGTAAGATTGCTCTTTCATGTGTTCTCTTAAAGCTGGCTGCTATGCTCCCTGACATCCTTTATGATATCAAATAGTAACTGTTCCTAAAGCCAGAGTGAATGCACATTGAATTGGACTGAGAAGACTGTCATCTTATCATCATGTAATTCACATGTGTGGAATATCAGCTATTAAAGGCTTTTAAATCAACAGTAGAAGGCATAGAAAGCAGATACTTGACACCTAAAATCAGAGAATGGGTATTGTAAATACTATGTATATTTTTAACTGGCAAGTGGTTGATTATTGGGTAGTATGAATGAATTGTGTCACAGGAAACAGTGGATGTTCCATCCCTCAGTATCTGAACAGGCAAAAGGATTTTCTGGAAGACATGTTTTACAAGACAGCTTAATCAGATCAGGAAGAAGCCATGTGATAGTAGTGTCATTTTCATTTACCTCGGTAGTAATGTTCATGCAGTAGGGCAGCCTTCCAAAAAGAGGCAGCAGTGCATATTAAAAACAAACTGAAAGCAACAGAATTTAGGTTCTCCGTTCTGGAGTGATAAGCTTTGCAGCTGGGATGCAGAATGACACACATCAAACACTTTGTTTCCTTCTCATCTGTGTCCAGAGTTGTGGTGTGGGGAGGGTGTGCCCATTCTTAAATATGCTTTTCCAGGGGCACCACCAGCCTGCTGAGGCACTCGGCTGTGTCCTGCAGTGGGTCTGCTGGAGCTGGCTGTGTCCAGCACAGGGCAGCCCTGGCCTCTCCTCACAGGTGCCACCCTCTGTTGCTAGCACCTGGGCATGGACACCCAATGCACCAGCATCTTCACACTTTATCAAGAAATAGTTGTGGTATTAAAGGGAAGATGTGCAGGCTGTTACATCTTGTGAAGTGTTCGTGTCTAAAGGTGCCATGCTCTGGATATGTATTTCTGCATTTTGTGGCTTCTGTTTGTGAATGATAAAAGGATTTAATCTGTAACATTACCTGGACAGAAATGATTAATAAAGAAAAGTATTTACAGAAAGCCATGCTTTCCAGTTGTACTTGTCTTTTCTGAGGTATAATGAATGCATTTTAATAAATCTGTCATCATGATAGGCTTTTTTCTGGAGGACGTTTTATTTGTGAAAATGAAGGACTGTATCTTTCTCCTGGGCTGTGTGAGCATCCCATTAAATTTGGGCAAGAGAGCTTGCTAGACTTACCTGTCACTGTCATTCCCTGCCCTCTTCTAGACAACAGTGCAGCAGACTTTCTGCAGTACACTTTTGAATTTCATTTAATTTAATTTCAGTTTCATTGAATTAAATTCATTCTCAAAAACTTTGGATGTAATTTCATTCAGGACTTTTAAAGAGAGAGTATTCTGTCTACCTCAGTTTCCAAACCACTTTTACCTGTACTTGTTGCTGTGGAAATTTGACTTCACCGGTATCTTGCAGGTGATAATGTTGATGTGAAACGTGATCCACCTCAGTTGTTCACTTGGCCAAATTATTCCATTCATCCCCCCACATTTCTTGTCTCTGTTTATATTCAGCCTTCTTCCTTGAAATATATTACCTCATAACTGTCAGGACTGTTATATCTCTTAAAACTTTTGACAAAATAATTGCTTTGCATAATCAGTAAGATTTGTCATAACAATTGAGAACTGAACTCTTCCTGGATTAAAAAGGGGCTATTGTAATACTCTCAGGAAATAGAAAGTGGCCAAGCTTAATTTCATGTTTTGACATATTAAAGTTGTACCTAAGACCTGTAAAGTATATTTTAAAAAATGAAATGGAAAATCTCAAAACGTTGAGATTCTGACATATATTTCAATCACTCGTTTTGTGAAAAGACGAATTTATGAAAACCCAGGTGAAATACTTTTCCTCAATTCCTTTTCCCCAGAAACTGAAAATAGTGAAAAAAACACATTGGTTTTCTTTAAATACTGAAGTTACTACCACATGTTTTCAGTTTCGAACTGTTACTGTGGAAATAGAATCAGACAGGCAAGCAGCAGATTCACTTCTCACTGCTATTGCTTCATATTGACACCATTTCAGAAAATGAGAGTTGGCAAAAAATCATATTGACTGGTAATATAGTAATTAATTTTTTGAGAAGTATTAATATTTTTTCTAATAACTGAACTAGAAAAGTCATTGTTATCATAACCCCTTGCTTTGCAGGTAGTTTATGTATTGCTAAAGTCCTTCATCTGACATTTAGCTATGCTGTGAAGATATTAAATCAAAATATTTTATGTCCTTGAATATCACACACAACCCACACACATTAATCTGCAACTACAGCAGCCTTTCGGATTTTATGCTTTTAAATGCATTTTTAAATTTTAAAATGATGTAATTAGGGAAGAGTTTATATTACTGATCAGCAGGAGTGGCATTTTAAGTTTCAGATATTTAAATCTAAAGTAAATAATCATGTAAGTTTATGGAGTTAGGAAGTTTTCTTTATTATTTCACATCAGTAATAACTATGCAGTGTGTTCTGTCTTTCACACTAGATGGTCCTGGTATAATTTACTTCCTTTTCCTGACGTGCTGAACTAATTGAAAATCCCCACATTTTCCTTTTTTCCTGAGATACTGTTAGAGCTATTCTTTTTTTATATGTATTTTTTTTAATTCAATTAATTTCACATATATTGTTTATCTTTTAAAGGGGTGTCAAATGGTAGCAGAGAAAGCAGTTTAGTTTTATAATCTCTTCTCAGGGTGGAAAACCCGTTTATATTTCTGTCTCAAGCGCATGAATTCTCAGCCCCGAGTGGTTAAAGTGGCTGGCCTTTTCCCTTCCCCAGAACGCGCAGCACAGGAAGTACGCCAGGTGGAAGGCAGCGTACATTCATAACTGCTTGAAGAATGGAGAGACTCCTCAGCCTGGGCCTATCGGAATGGAAGGAGAGAGCTTCGGTATGTCTTTTTTTCTTTTAAGAAGAGCAGAGTGCTGGGCCAAGACCGAAGTGGTGCTGTACACAGTTCTTCAGGGAGCACCCCACCAGAAGCACAGCTTCACTGTTTAATGTTCCATTTGTGGTGGGCCACCTTCTGATTTTTCTTTTCTGCTTCTCCTACTGTTATTTTTATTGGACCTTACTATTTGTTTGACTTATTTAATAAAATACTTTTTTTTTTTTAACTTTCCTCTGTAGTGTAGATTATTGTTTGGAATACAGCTACTCTCTGAGAAGGCGTTGTCACCTTTGGGCCAGAACCATGCATTTCTTTACAGCTACCCACAGTCCTCCTTTTAAATCTGTCCTGTAGTTATGATACCTTTGCCAGTTTATCCTCTCTTGGAAATTAGATAGGAGTTGGAAATGGATTGCTGGTAAATGAATTCGACTTCAAAACAAACACCTGATTGTGAGACAACCCCTTCTCCCCCTATAATAATGTGGTTTTCAAAACAGGTTTATGGCTTACTCTTTTTAGCTGGGATTCCCTGCTGCTTTCTCACCAATCCCCCCTTTTCCTCGTGTTTTTAGTTACTCCCTGTGTTCTTCTGGCTACCTGACTGTCCTATACAGGGTTCCTTGGAAGTTACCTGCTCGACTGTTAAATAAAAGGTGATTTCCAAGGACACTCACTTACCAAAATTAACATTTATCAGAACAGGTTGTTTCGACCCTCCCAAATCGTACCTTTTACTGCCTTCTGTTTAATGCACTTAGACCTGTCTAAATTTAAAAGTGCTAGCTCTTCAGTAAGAAATATGAGGGGCATCCAAACCTTTCTCATTTAGAGCTCTTTAAAAACAGACACCACCACTGTGAGCAGATGCAAGCTAGCCTCTCCATGAAGTAACAGAACACTACTAAGCAGAGCACATAGATCACATCTTAACCTATTCTGAGAAAGACAGCTCCATTCGCTCATTTCATTATGTGTATCTTTACTAAAAACAACTAAACATTCAAACCAGAGCTGTCATATTGTTTCTGAATTTTATAAATGTTATCCTGTTTCTAAGGTATAGATCCACAGATAACGTACAAAACTTCATTTGTTAAACTGCTAAAGCATACTGTTCTGTGTATAAACTGATAACACTTTTCAGTTATTTGTAAGAGCAAAATAGATGTGAAAATTACTTATTTCTGAAGTATATCAAAATAGAAACAGTATGTAATGGTTAAATTAACTTTCAAAACATTTTCACTCATTTATTTTCCCACTGTTTGCACTTTTTCTGTGCTAAATATTTTATGAATGTTTAATTCTTCTTGCATTTCACCAGTTGCTTTTGATAGTGGTCAGTTTCATTAATAAAGGGTCTCTTAGTTTTCGTTAAGTCAGTGCAGAAACTTAAAATACAAATTTTAAATGTGAATCCTTTATGGAAATAGGGTGTCTTTGGAGTGGATATTTTCACTATGCAAATTAAAGCAGACTAATTCTGCACAGTGACAATAACCTTTATGTATATTCACATACCTGATGAAACAACTAAGAACATTAAATTATTTGGAATGTGGCTCTCCACAGTGTAATCTCTTATCATTTATATGTTGTGGTCACCACTACATGTTAAAAGAATTTAAAAATTACAAAATACCTAATCACAGTTTTTTTGAGTAGAATGTGTACCAAACATCTATTCCTGCTTATTGTTAGCCTTTATTTTGTTAAACATAAAGTGTCTCAAAGCCTGGCTGCCAATTATAATTTCTTTGCAATTTCCTGGGTAAAATACTGTTTGGGTAGTAATACTGCAGAAACGCTGCAAGTTCAAATATTTGTGAAAAAATAATTGGTATGATACAGTTTGATTTCCAAGCTACTGGTTTATTCTTGTTACTATGTTTTCCTTACCTAAAGATCCCCTGCGGACTTCAAAAACTGGAATGGCTGTCTTACCCACTGAAATATGCTCCAGTCTAGGCATAGCTATACTTGAAGTGAAGCATTAGCAAACTAATTTCTTCTTTAACCTACAGTCTTTTTCAGTGTAGTTTTCTTAACTGCCAGTGCAGCTGTAGAGAAACTTATGTTGCAACTCAAGCTGCAAACACTGCCACATTTTTGTAAGTCAGAATATACCAGTTTGATAATCTAATGGAGAAGACAACATGGGAAACCCCCCTTTTGTTATAGTGAATGTCATGAATAGCTCAGTTAAATATTTCTAGCTTTAAATGAGTGCTCTTTAGTGGTCTGGCTCATGGTGTGGTGATGTTTTCAAAGCTCACCTGATTATGTGAAATGAATTATGAGTTCTGAACAACTGCAGTAATGGAATTTCTAAGCAAAGATTAGAGCTTTTGCTAAAAATCTGTGTATGCAGCTTGTGTAGAAACAATAATTGTTCCTCAGCAGCAACAAATAGGCTTGCTCTTCATTTTATTAATGTGGAGGCAAAGGTAACTGACTTGCTCAAGGCTGCAAAAGAAACTGTTGTAGGAGGGAATGTGGAATTCAGATCTTACTCAAATCCTTACTATTCATTGTAGGTCATTACAAGCAGTAATATGAATTGGCGAAGATTGTTGTAACATTACCAAGTTACGTCTACATGCAACTTAAAGGGTAGCAAATGCTGAATGAGCCAAAATTTTAACATCCTTAATGATAGGGACCCTGCAATATCTATAATTTGGCAATATCTTTTTATTTCTTGAATTCTATTTCATGTAGTAAAAGAATTTCTCACAGTTTTATTTTCTGAGCAATTAAGTGAAAAATACTTTTAGACGTTTATTTTTGAAGTTAGCTGCATAGTGTAGGTGTCCATGGTGCTTTACATAACCAAGACAAAAATTCTATGCAAATTAAATTTTTCTTAGAAGAATCATTAAAAAAAGTGTCAATTCTTGCTTTGTGCATTGTAAGAAGAAAAGCAGCATTATTTGAGTGTATGGCTGAACCTTCCCCATTCCTTTCTGCTTGCTCATTTTCTTCCTTCCCTTGCAAGTGGAAAAAGTCTGTTTAAACAGAGTGAAACTAGGTCTCTGTAGCTTGACAAATTACCATTTTTTTCCAAAGTGGTATTTTCTTTGTGATTCCTGAAAACCATACTGTAACTCTTGGAGATGTTTTTACAGTAACAGGCATGCTTTATGCAGTTCTGCTGTTGGATTTATGGATGCTTTTGTCAGGATGCCACCATGGAAACCTTAAAATGATATGATTTATTGGAATGCAAGTCCTAGAGTACACATAAAGGTCACTTAGCAGTAGCCCTAGGTCATCCAAGATTTTACACTAATGTGGAAAAAATTAAAAATCTGGTTTCAAATATGAAAAAGTTCTTAAATGGCCATGGTATAGCCATAGTAAAATACATTAAATGTCACCACTTTCATTGCAATATATACTATTGTGTTCTACATTTGTATTGCAGAATTTCAGGAAACCTTTATAGTCCCAACTAGCAGAAAGAACAGTGAAGGAAAAAGTTGGTGGATTTTTGAGTCCATTTCTCAATGTAGTGGAAAAAAATAAATAGCAATAGGGAAAAAATAGCAAGTGGAAAAAAATAAATAGAAAAAAAAAAAAAACCCACCAGGAAAAAAAATTTAAAAAGCAGTGTTCCAATAGAACCTTACATTGTGTATCTTTTAGCAACATCTCAAGCTAAAGAGAAACAGTCCAGCAGAATGAGAAAAAGAAAATGTTTTTAAATTAAAATTAATAAATTACCTTTTTACTTCTCTGGACTCCTGTGCCCTGTTTAATTCAATGGGGTCCTTAAAAATAGGAGTCCAGATAATTGAAGGAGTCTGGACTCCTTAAAATAAAAATTTTGCTAGTTTTGACTCTAGTGCTCTGAACCGCTTAAGTTTTATAATCAGTGCTATACATCTAAACTAGACAAGGGAATGCTATGAAGCCTTGAGACTCCTCTATTTGTATGAAAATACCTTTGGACAGTTGGTTATGGGGCCAAGGGTATCAGCCTTACTCCACGAAGTCTTGCCTTGGGTAAATAATAATTAAAAAAACCAAACAAGCCGATATTCTGGGCATACTGTATCTCTAAGGAAAATCTAAAGAGCACATGGATTCATTATGCTGGGATCCAAGCACAAAGGCTGATGACGTTCAAAGACAAACTCATCTGGAGCTGAAACTGTGTGAAACAATTGTGACACTTTTACAGCCTGATATTTCAGCATCCTTAAGCAAATTGCAAGGAACTTCAAATTTTACATTATTGCAGCTTTACTTTTTTAGATTATTTCCCTACTTTTTATAGCATTCTTTACCTGGAAAAAGAGTTGTTTTTCAATAATGTTATGGGTGTTATAACCACAGAACTTAAACTCTGTTTGTTGACTTAAATGTTCTTTTCCAGCAGCCTGAAATCTTTTCATTTAACGCTACTGTTAAAACTCTTCACACATACTGCAAGCACATATCTCAAAATTGTTCTAATACTTTAACCTTTGATAAAGAATATTTTAAATATTTGCTTTGTAGAAAGCATAGTTACCATGCTTTGATGGCATTTGGGCACTTTAAACACCTAAGAAGAGTTAATTTAAACAAATCGACTTTTATATTTAATACAGTTCAGTGTTTGCCAATTGCATAATGAGCAAATCAAACAGTTGAGCTTGATCTTTTGTTACATATGCCTGATATAAAAGTATATCACCCTTTTATGAATTTACCTCTTACAGGCACTGTTATTAAGGGTGGTCAGCACTTTTTTTTGCTTGTTTTTTTTGTTTATAACATTGCCAGACTTTAACCATTTGAGTTCATATCTTCCATGGCCAGTGTTGCCTACAGCATTGCACTTTTACGGAGTGACTATCAGAGACCATGAACTATGCAGTGAGGATGCTTGAAGCTGAAACTGGGAATGTCTTGGAGAGAAGATTGGGAGGTAGTGCAAGCCAGACACAAGTATGGGGCAAGGGGTTGCAGATACATGATGTGAAGTTCTGGTGCAAGGAGGAATCAGAGTGGGACTGAAGAGCCAGATAAGGACAACAGGAAGCAGCAAGCGGCAGAATAAAGGAATAAATGCATTAACAGTTTGAGCCTGAGCAAAAACTTAGGAGAGGTATTTTCTCTTAGTTGAGGTACTAAGTACAATGAAAGAACGTTTTCTCCCACTCCTCATTCTCAAAAGTGGCTTAATAATTTTTCAACAGCTTTCCCAAAATACTAGCTTCAGGCAGACACCCTGGAAAATCCAACTTTGTGGCTACCTTTTTTTTTTTTTGCCAATTTTTAGACACTTAATTTTACTTCCATGCATTATATTGCAGTATTAGTTACTAGGAAGAAATACAGCAAAGGAAAAATTGGCACCTTAAGATATCCTTTGCCTTCCAGAGATCTGCCAGATGTTTGTTTGCATGTATCCAAAATAGCTTCATAAAGCCACAGCACTGGTTGCAGCAAGTGAAAGTAATTTACACAAGAGTAATATATAAAAATGTTACCATGCTCTGTGTTTTTATATTAAATTTTGCTAGCAGTGCTTGATGCGCCTGGCAGAACTTTACTTCTAGGGTTTTTGCTTTTTAGTCCTTTTAAATAAAGATTTTTGGTATTAGATTGGATTTGGGGGATTTTTTTTTTTTAGTACTCGGATGTTCTGAATGAAAGTAAACCACTACAACTTTGCAATATAAAACAAAAATACATTCTTTAACTATGTATTTATTAAAGTCCAGTACAAATGTCCAAATTACAATACTCTTAGTTCTACTCTGCATTATAGCCTTTTATTGTAGTAAATACTATTATGAATTGGAAAGTATTTGGCCCTTTTGAGTAAAGGTAGTACCTGAACTTTTTCTGGGAGGAAGAGTGAATTAACATAGGAAAAAAATCTGATACTTCCAATAGTAGACTGTTTAATTATTAAGCAGTAGAGGTGCTTGCATAACACATAATCTTCTATACTTGAAGATCAGTGTGGATTTCATAAAGAATGCATCTTTTGCCAGCTCTAAACACATAAAAGTTTTGTGCTCCCATATTCATTTTACTCCATTTCAAACTGGCTGTTAACAAAGCCATTCCCAAGACTGCTCATTCCATCTGTCATTATTGATTCAGATGAACACGTCAACTGTAAAGTAGCTTTTTTAAAATTGAACTGAATTCAAATTAAGGAGCAGAAATAATCGCATATTCTAAATTAACTGGCTCATTAACATAATAAAATCAGACTATTAGCCTTCAAAGCAACATTGAATAAATTAGACCAGAACCTTAAGAACATGACTAGACTGAAAAATAATATATATATTCTTTGTATATGTTATAGGATATATTAAACCTCATTATTCTTACAGTGCATTATGTACTCTAACTGATCTAGATACTGTTATGACTCAGCTAAGCTGCATTTCATTTTCCTGCTTGGTATTACTTTCCCAAAATTCCCATTTTTTATTTTTTTGTGGTTTGTTTAATTGATATGGGGTGGAAGGATTAGCTCTGTCTGTCTTTGTAAAAAATGTTTGTAAGGCAAATACAGTTTTCCATATTCTGGTTCATGCTTGTATTAAAATATAGATAGTGCATATTTGTAGTATCTTGTTCAACTACTGTGGATGCAGTACATGGAGGTATAAGGGTTTGTACTAATGAGACAGAATGCTTATATTCAGACCAATAATGAGATAATTTAAGCAGAAGAGATCTTTGAAAGTATGTCAGTTTCTAGGTCTTTATCCTATGCTATGTTGCTTTTTTACTTTTACAAATTAACCGTAGGTGGTTTGAGTTGATAAATGTTTTGTCTCCCGCTGTGGTGGTAATTTTTCTACTAACAAAAATTTGAAAGGAAGTTTTAAAATGGAGCCTAAGCTTTCGAGTGTTTGTACAGAAGAATTACAGTAATTCCAGTTTTGTGTTGTCTTAACAGATGTTGAAAGGGAAGAAGCAGGGTCATCTTCTCTCCATAGCGGAACAACTCAACCAGCAGCAGCATCTACATATGAAGCTAACAACATACCAACTAGTAATTACACCGGCATACATATACCACCTGGTGCCCATGCACCAGCTAACACTCCAGCTGAAGTACCCCATAACACAGGTAAGGACAAATCACACCCCAAGACTTTCATGCCTTTATTGAGAAGTAAGTTCTAGCCCTCTTTCCATTACATATAAAGTAAAATAATACCAGTATTCTGTGGCAGAAACAACTTAATAAATTAGCATCATAAAAATGCCACTGAAAATATTTTTTTATGGTTTTTAAAACACACACTTCATATTTTGGAGCACTTTGCCAGAAGAGATATATGGAGTGAAAGAGTGAGTGTTCCTGCAGACAGAATGGGTTTTTTCTTCTTTAGAATCATGCATTGCCACGTCTATACTGTAAAGAACTATGAATCTTTCACTTGATAGATGAAATTATATTACTTTATTTCATATTTAGCTTTCCTTGTGCAGATATACTGCTGTTCTTTATGTGGGAACGTGATGTTGAAACTGTTACAACGACGCTATAAAAATCATTCCTGATGTACCATTCATACTTTTCTTCTGTTTTGTTTATGCTCTTTCTCCCATGCAAGTACTTTAGTGTGATTGACCTCAGACAATAATATTAATGAAAAATTTGTCCCTGCTGCTAAACGTATTGGTTCCAACATCCTCCCCCTTATTCTGTATCATTTTTGGACCATAAATGAAATTCTTAAAAATCCAAAGTTCTTCCCAGTTGCTGTGTTTAAGAAAAGCAAACCAAAAAAAGGTTTTATTAGCTGATTTGTGAATACAACCTTTCAACCTCATGTTATCTTTTTATAATTATGTTTAATAAGACTAAAAATTTGAAAGCTCTTGATTTCAATTATGCCGATGATTTGATTGTTTGGATTCATTTTTATATTATGGAATGTATGAGGTATTTTTGTCACACAGCCCCTCTGTCTTGATACTTTCACATTTTAAAAATGCTTCACCCCATAAGAAGTTCAGGATGCTTTTTTTTTTTAGCTTTATCAAAGGGAAATCCTTCAGATAGGTGCGGTTTTTTAGGTCTGGGAGGGAGCGAATGTTGTTTTTTACATTCAGCCTAGGTAAATGTTTAGCTCATTGCTTTTACCAGATCTGAAAATTATGGAGTACGTACCTTGTTGCAATACATAAATTATTTACATTACATAGTTTTAACCCCATTAGTAATTCCATGAACTAATAGATAATTTAGAAAAGTGATTATACTGTCTTCCTACATAGCAGATGGTTTACAAGTAACTTTATGTTAGTCTGTTATGTTATGGACATACTGCAAAAATATTGTTTCAGATCAGTGCAAATGAGTGTCTAAAATGGGAACACAGATATAAGAATGCCTCACAGCATAAAGTGCTGTTTCTTCTTCTAGCATCACCATTTCCTTTATAAATCTGGCTAGCTTTTTTATTCTCACCAGTTGTTTTTGAAGGAATTAGGAAGAAGATAGTTTGCAAGTGTGAGATGGCAGACACGGAGCTTTAAAAATACAATAATGGAGACTCTTTCTGATATTTAAAGGCAGAATTTAAACTTCAAATGTAAAAGTTTACTCCTACTCCTCTTTAGCAGGTTTTCCTCAATACTTTAGGGTAGCCAGTGTCTTTTGGACTCGTATTTTCTTACTTTTTTTAATGCTTGAAATAAAATTTCTGTGAAATACTGCACTGATAAAATGAATGTAAGCCTGTAAATTCTTCTGTAATATTTTATGATGTTTGTAGCCTGAAGTGAGGCTTTTTAAATTATTTGTTACAAACTTTCAGAATTGGGAAGCTATCAGCATCCTAATTTAAAAATCATTCAGTCATTAGATTTACCTGTTCTGTTTTCTTATTTTCTGCTTACTTCTAAAGTCTATAAAGAAAAATAACCAAGGCCAATTTTTTGCATTGATTTGCAGGAGTGACAAGTAACACCATTCAGCCTGCTCCTCAGAATATTCCTCTGGTTGATCCTTCCCTTTACAGTGCTCAGTCTGCAGGTAAGACAGTGGGATTTGTCTTGTCTGTACGTGGACGTGCTCTGTTCTGTATGTCTCCCCTGAGCTGAAGGAAGAAGTCTGAGAAACAATGTCATTGTTATCTGAATGCTAATAATTCAGAAACTTTAAAAAGAATGGACATTATCTAAACATTATGTTGCTGGGAGTTTAATAGTTTCTGAAAGCTTTGCTACAGTTTACAATTAGTGTTGTCTGACTTTTTCGAACCAATGAGTTAGCATTGTGTTAGGCTTTTTAATATTTACGCTGTTGTTTCTCAAGTGACGTTCTGATATACTTAGCAAAGCCTGCATTCCTGATGGCCTTGCTACATTATGTTTTTGGTAATTAACACACATTCCTTTTACTTAAAATTTCTTCTACAGGTTAAGTGCGGAAGTTATTTATTCACTTCGTTAAAGAATCACAACATTTGTGGCGGTGTTTTGTTGCAGCATAATTGTTATGTGTGCTTATTGATTATAAGTAGTACCTGTATTAAATGAAATAATTTATAAGATACTGCTAATGATGTCATTTTGATGTACCATTTAATCAAGCCTTTTGTCTTTTAAAATGCCATGTGTCTTGGATGTTAAAATCACTGATAACCTATATTGCATGTATTGAAGTGCACACATAAATGCTAACTTTAGGGAGACCGTGGACTGGGAAAGAGCACTGACTGACAATAAAGCTGGAATCATCCTAGATTCTAATTTGAATGCTGGTATACATTTGGACAATTATTAAATGTTCTCTAGGAATTTTTCTGTCCGTGGCATAGAGATAATAAAGATAAGTTATACCTGTTTGTAATAATCAGATTTTTTGTTGGCAACGTAACATGGATGTTGAGTATGAAATCCGTTCACATTCTACCCTGGAGTTTATCCTCACCAAGGGAAGGCTGATAGTATACGGAATTGATGTATTAAGTTCCAGTACTAAGTACAGTCAAAAGCTGCCTGTTATGACTACCAAGTTCAGATAGGTATATTCTTGTATATTGTAACTTACAAATATTTATTTAGATAGTTTATTACATTGTTGGAGACAGTGTCTATATTAAAATGCCAGCTTTACTGAAAAAACGTTTTTGATTGGAATGCTACAACAGGAATTCAGTGTTTAACTTTTAGTCTGGTGTTATAGGATTGCTTAAGGATGTGTCAATCTTAATTTATTAGGAAGCTATTTTTTTAGAAGATGTCCTAAAAAGATAAAAATAATGAAATTTACATTTGATAGACACATATTAACCTTTAGTATTCTTTTGAAAAACAGTGGGGTGTGCCTTTTGTTCATCTGGCATATTACTGTAACATCTCGTGACAGTTAACTCATTTTATTGAAAACAATACCTCAGACCTGTAGCTGGACCATTTAAATTTGGTGACAGTTTTTGAGTTTTGGGGACTGTTGTGGGTGCTTCAGTAGCTCCTTAACAGCTGAAGGCTTTACTTAAGCTTTACCGTAGTAACTGCTAGTTGGAAAGCAAATCTTGTTCTGTTTGGCAGCAAAGCTTTTATAATTAACCAGCTTATCATGATCCTCTAGACAGTCATTCTACTAGGTTTTTGGATAACTACTCTGGAAATTCTAGCCATCATTGTTTTTTGGTTTGAATGTTTAATTCTAGATGTCAAAAATGTCGTAATTTTGATTGAAACTTTAATTCTTCATTAAGTATTAGAAGTTTCATTATTCAGTATCTGGATATCGGTGCATTGCTCCCTCTAGCCACTTACCTGTGATAACCTGATTTAATAAATATAAAGGAATTGAGTGGATTAACATACCCTGTGTTTGTGAGAATTCATAATAACTACTATTGTGTAATTTAAGAGATTAAGACCCTTGCTAAGCACAGTGATGAATCTTTTAACTTGATTTAACCCGAGTATTTGCATGCCTGTCTTCCTCCTCTGCAAATACATTGTGTCACTATAAGTTTTGGTCATGTAACAGCTTGACATGTTAGATTCTTATGAGGGAGTTCTACAAAAGCGCACCTGAAGAAGCTCGTACAGATCCTTGGTTCTGAAAGCTTAGAAGATATGCTGTCAGTCGTGCAGCAGTTTGAGAGGCCATAAGGGATATGTCAGTCACAGTATGTTTGCATGCATAGAATTAAGAAGCTTGAGAGCAGTGGAATGTGTTTGTCCTTGCCTGTCACTGTCCTGTCATGCGTGCCTGGTCATTACCCAAAGACTCCTCCCTTCAGCTGTACATGTAATGACAGATACTCTTCTCCTCATGCTGCTGAGGAGTCCTTTTTGTGCCAACAGTACTCTGTTCCACAGTAGCCTTGTTCCCTGACCTGTAAGTAGATTTAGAAATGCCTGTATCTCACAACAGATGCACTAAACTGGGACCCAGGAGCCCTCCCCAATTCCTGAGTTGCAATATATATTTGGGGCAGATCCTGGCTGCGTATTGAGGTTAGGCTTTGATATGCACCATTCCTATGGAACTGAAGTTGCCTTTGGATGGGGTGGAGGCCTCCAGTAGATCCATAGAGCCAGCACAGTACAAAGTACACTTGCTCCATGATTTAGACATGAGGTCTGTGTCTGTACTAATAAATTAAACATGCCTGTAAATATTTGACACTGAGAACAGCTGGCACAGAACCACTCACATCCATACTATTAAACTTTTAAACTTTCTTTTAAACTTTCTAAACAAGGTAGTTTGTGAAGGCTGCCAGTGTTGAATGGTCTCTAGCCTGCTCTGACCACAAGTCGTGCCCAGGAATTGTTTGGGAAAGTGCTAGTTTGCATGGGCCAAAACCATACTGGAGTCTGTTCCAGCAGTTTTGACAGTGTAGACAGTCAAGTTTGAGTGCTGAGATGCATTCCCTGGCACTGCTGAATGTACTAGTATAGGCATAGCCAAACAGGATGTTACACTATAACTGCAAGACTCTTTTTGGTACTAAGATCAAATGTATACTTTTAAAATAAATTATGTATTTTCTTTCTTGTAACGGGGAGAAGCAATTTGATTAATGCTATGATGAGAGGGGAACTTTTGGTGGTGAAGTGGAATATTTTATCAAAAGAAAATTAAGTTAAAATAACAGTACTCCTTTGATTTTGGTCAGTGTTAATCCTTTAATAATTGTCCTGTCTTGTGAGAACATGTTTCAGAGTTTAAAACTGATTTTGAAAGTGTCAAAGCTTGTGCAATTAAGCATAGGTTAATGTCTGTGACAACAGAATGTAGAGCTGCACAGCAACTTTGTATAATGTGTGCGTGCACTTCTCTGGTGTAGTTTGCTTTAAAAATTTATTACCTCTAGATTTTGCTAATACTAAATGCATTCATGGTCGAGCTACACAGAGCTTTTATAAAATCTTCTTACAGTACCGTATGCTCCCTTCCACAGGTGGCATAGTGTAGAGAAACCATTTCTCCATTCTAGTTGTGCGTATAATAATGTTTGATTTTCTACATGCAAAGTAGAAATAATAATACGACATTACATGTTTTCATGATCCTAAGAAGACATCTCGGAGGATTTATATTTTTAGTATCTTAAGTGCTTTAATGGTAAAAAAAGAACATCTTGTTTCAAAAATTACTTCAGTTATCTTTGCCATCACTGTTTTTATACACCAGGTTGCATTATTACTTTTTTCTTAAATCAGCTGCCTTATATTTGGGCAAATTCATAAAAAGGAAAACCATCTGATGGATAGAAAAGGATACCGGGGAGAGAAGCAGATGTGTCATGTAAAATACACATTATTTTCATTCTGAAGCAGCTTTTTTCCCTGACATGATTTTCAGCACCTCCAACCTTTTGGTTTTCACTTTGTATTCCTCTTAAACGAAAAGAATCATATTTCTTGTTATGGATTCCATATGTCTGTCATGTTTCAGTAATAAATACAACTACTGTGCTAACAATTTCAGATTAACACAGAAGCAGGTTTGTTTCAGGATATGGTATACTTTTCCCATGTGAGTGATGTTGGGCTTTTTTAGAGCTCAGAATCACAGGATGATTGAGGTTGAAAGGGACCCCTGGAGGTCATCTGGTCCAGCCCCTTTGCTCAAGCAAGGCTCCTGTAGAATAGGTTGCTCAGGTCCACATCCTTTGTGTCTTCCCCGGTCCCTGCACTCTCCCCATGGTTTAATTTGCAGCACTGAAGGAAGAAGTTTGAGAAAAAAATGGCACTGTTAATTCAAAAGACAGCTTTTGAATCTCTCCAAGGATGGAGACTCCACAACCTTTCCAGGCAACCTGTGCCAATGCTTAGTCACCCTCACAGTAAAAAGTGTTTCCTGATGTTCAGACAGGACCCTCCTGTGTTTCAGTTTGTGCCCACCACCTCTGGTCCTGTCACTGGGCACCACTGAAAAGAGCCTTGTCCTCTATGTACCCTCCCTGCAGGTATTTATATAGCTTGATGAGATCCCCCTGACCCTTCTCTTCTCTAGGCTGAACAGTCCCAGCTTTCTCAAGCCTTCCCTCTTGTAAGAGGTGCTCTAGGCCCTTCATCATCTTTGTGGCCTTTCTCTGGACTCTCTCCAGGATGTCAGCCTGTCTCTTGTACTGAGGGACCCAGAACTGGCCACAGTACTCCCAGTGTTGCTTCACCAGTGCTGAATAAAGGGGAAGGATCACCTCCCTCCACCTGCTGGCAACACTTCTAGTGCAGCCCAGGACGCCATTAGTCTTCTTTGCCACAAGGGCAGATTGTTGGCTTATGGAAAAATTGGTGTCCACTAGGACCCCCAGGTTCTTTTCAACAAAGCTGCTTTCCATTCCTCAAGTCTGCTTATCCCTTGGAATATGTAAACTGAAGTCAGTTACTAACTTTTGTGGTTATGCTTTTGGTGTAAGTACAGACATTATAGTTAAGTTTTACGTTTTGAAAACTTAAGAACACAGAGCTATTTTATTTCTGTCCTGCTTGTCCATTGTGAGGTGTTGACTTCAATAGGAGCTGAGGCCACTGAGCACATCAAAAGATCAACACCCTTACTGTGTAAACTTTGGTTTATAAATCTAAAATTGTTACCTTTTTTCCCTCAAGTTATGTCATAATAGCATCTGAAATAGATTTCATAATACATAAGGCTTTATGCCAGCAAAACATTAATAGAGCTCATACTGTAAAAATAAGATTAGACTGGTGAATTTAGGCTTCCTTCCAATAAATTAGTTGAATACTGGACTGATGCCTTGGCCAGTTTTTAAAGAATGATTTTGTAGTTTCTTTTGGCATCATAACATAAAGCCACTTTGAGGGGAGCTCGGTCTTTTTTAATTTCTTAAAGATGTTCAGTAATGTGGTTGCAGATTGACCCCAGCTGCTTTTAGTCTGTGACTTTATTTAGGTTACAAAATAACCTAAGTGTGTGTCTGTGTTTATGCCCTCCCTCATGCATATTTACTTGCATGTCTATGTATTTTAAGAGATTTAATGTGTCTTCACCTACTCAGCAGTAAACTAATCTACATCACAGTGATAATGAGCCCACCAAGCTGTCATGTGCCTCAGTATTCAAAAGTTATTTTGTGGTTATATGTATTTATTGAAGGGAAAATAAGTATAACTTCTAGAGTATATTTAAAAATTGATAAAATTAATCTTAAGAGCACTTGCCCTTCTGCTCTTTATTTGGGTCGGGTTGTTTCGAAAACCAGCAGACCAATCCAGTTTTTAATATTCCCAGGTTTTCCGTTTTATTTGTTCAAACGCTGTTCTTAAATAATAAGATTGGGGAAAGGAAAAGCAAATATAATAGACATTTTCTGATAAGAACTGAGATTCTTTAGTAAACATTCTCACAGTATTGCTAACAACAGTTTTATTTTGAAAGAAAGGGATCCAGCTAACTGAAATTGTACCATAAAAAATGCATTTAAGTATATTAATGTCCTTGCTTAAAATTAGAAAGCTGTACTTAGAGAACTAAAGCTATGTTTAACCATATTTTTATATAAAATCTATGGTACATTTTAAAATGCACTTTTTCTTAATCTGTGAAATCTGTTCATTGCTTATAAAATGCTGTGTGGGAAACCTATTAAAGAAATACATAATTCTTTAGTACTGCATATATTTATCCATGTCCACATAAATCAGTCTTTTACAAGTTGTTCTGAAGGAACATGAGTAAAATTTTCATAATTTGTCCATAGGTTATTGGCATGGCATGGTGTTAGTCTTAAAACTCCTGGTGAATTTGAGGGTTGAAGGAGGGACAGTAACATAACTGTGCTATATTTTATGCACGCACCAGCGATGCTATTCACAGATTAAATCTTCTGCCAGTTATGGCATAAGTCCCTACTATGTTTTTTAGAAGAGTGAATGCATGTGTTTGAGCATTACAGAATTCCCAATGTTTTAACTTATGTCAAGAAAATACTCTGCTTAATAAATAACAGTTAATTGTTTTATATTATAGTATGAGAATACTTTTGCTAGTGTTCTCCAGTATTAAAAAAAAAATGGGCACATTAAATGGGATCAGTTTTGTTTTCAATCATCTTACATAAAAACGGAAGCATAAACTTTACTTGGATAAAACAGAGATATAAAATGTGCAAAAACATGCCGGTGAGAAACGCTTCCACATTTTGAAAAGTTATTCCAGTTGAGAAGGAACAGTCTTCAATTATGTATAATTCCTGAAGAAGAGAGCAGAGTAATTACACTGTAAACACAAAAAACACTGTCCTTGTTTCTTGCAGGTTGTAATGTGATTATAGCTAACTTACAGTCGTTAAAAAGCTCTCCTTTGCTGCCTTAGATGAAGAGCAGATCTTTCTCAAAGGCATTGATTTACTTTTGAAAAGCACTGGGTCATATAAATACTTGTACCTAGAAAGGTCCTCATATTTTTCAAATGCCAGCAGCAAAGTAGTTAAATATTATATGAATGGAAAGAAAAGTGAACAGAAGTAATAGCTTGTCCATTAAAGTAGTACATCATGTAGCTTGGTCTTTGTAATATTACCACAAATATTAGCCTGGTTTTAATAATATTACTGCAAATATAAGTAAAACACAGAAATCATGTGAAAGGAAGCCTCAGTCACATTTCCTTTATAGTAACTTTGTAATACTTATGTTTTTGCAGGGGAAGTCCGTTTGACTCCAGAGGACTTTGCCAGAGCTCAAAAATATTGCAAATATGCTGGCAGTGCTTTGCAGTATGAAGATGTGAGCACTGCTGTGCAGAATCTACAGAAGGCCCTCAAGTTACTGATTACGGGCAGAGAATAAAGCCTTTTTCCAACAGATTCCTGTCTTTTGCCTAAAGAACTAACAGCTTATTACTGTACCTGTTAGAGGAGTGGAGTTACACAGAATTTCTCAGTCCCATCACCCATGACAATGAAATCACTGTTTCAGTGTCAGATTAGCAATTAATGGTACAGTAGGGATCTCTGTTTTCATCTTACAAACAGTGGAGCTAGAAACGTATGAATGCAGTGGCTTGATGTAAGCAAAATACTGAAATACTGTGAACATTGCTCAAGAGCTAAAATTCATCTTGCAATATTTAGGTTATCGGATTGGAAAAACGCTGAATCTGTAAAAAACTTGAGCATAAGAATGTTCTGTTAAAATTCTTGCTCTGGTGTTATTTCAGGTTATTATTTAATAAGTATAATAGCTTTAAAATGGTCACTAAGATTAGCGCTTTCCTCGTGAAATGAGAGCATGTAAGAAAGCTAACATCCACAGTGGGAAGGACTTTTTCCTATACATAAATTATTTGGGTATTATCTGAGACATGGTCAAAGTTGAGGGAGACTTTGAGGACACTTGTATTTCATTTCAAAACGTGCTGGAAATAAACATCTTCTGATACATCAGGTAGAGTCATGATGGTGTTCCAGCCCAATCCCCCACAACTGTATGGACTGCTACATGTATTCTTGATTACTAATTCTTGCTCCTTTTGTGTGAACACTTACAATTTTGTATATGTATGGGTAATTAAGAGAACGTACTAATATTTTTCAGAGATGATCCTGAAACCAGAGGCAGAGATTCTAAAACAACATGAACTTTTAGGGAGATTTACTTCATAGCTGTTCCATCTTTTTCAGAGGCTGAAAAAAGGCCTGTTCGTCAGCCATTAAAGCAGTATAAGTTCATCTCTGATGTTAGTGTCATAGAGCTTTGTATTTCCAGCTAATATTCTTCCTGTCTGCTTTGTTGTGGAGAGTTTTTGGACTTGGGATTTAATTAAAATATCTTGGAAACTGATTTTTGAGTCTTTATGAGGTCTGCCCTTGCAATTATGGAGCTCTTGATTGTTAAAAATCCATCCATGCTGTATAGAAGAAAGAGTAAGTAGTCTTTTAACTGGCGTGACGTAATAATTGAGTACACCATAAAGCATGTCTGATATATGTAATAATTTTAATGACATATTATCTGACCTGTCTTTCTTTCCAAGCTGCCAGATCAAATCCACATATTCTTCAAAGCTGCACTGTTTTGCAATGACTAAAATAAGTCTGATATTGAAAGCAAAAAGATGAGGAAAAGACAATCAAACATAAGCATGCATTAAGGTTTAGCTGGTCATACCCTTTTAAGAGCATAGAGTCTTTGACAGTAGGTTTGAAAAGGGTGGTATGAAACTTGTAAATGGATGCTTTAAGCATTTTAGTTGATTGAGATTTAATAGAATGTCTGATACTGTTTGTGCTGCTTTCTGATATGGGATAGCATGCTAATCTGGACAGTGATTTGGATTAGATTTTAATTGTTTTGGGAAATTTAAAATAATTAAATCTGAAACTTTTTTGACAGTTAACGCTGTACAGACCTGGGCAGTAGGTCTGTGTTTTGTACAGCGCTTCATTCAAGAGAGATTCCTCACCACTATCAAACTGAATTACTGTAAGTTGTTCCATGTATATTAAAATTGTTCCATGTATATTATTGTGGTTACACTGTGACTGGAAAAGCTGCTTTTCAGTTGAGAGAAGGATGCAGAGCACTGGTCCGTGTAGAAATATATATATTGCATTGCTATTAAAAATTAGAAGTTGCTTTCAGTTGGGGATCATACCACTATTTACTAATACCAGCTTCAGTACCCAGCACTTGATAGAGGAAAATCAGTTCTCCTGTTTCTATTTATAAAAGAATTTAAAGAACTTCAGGGCTTTTGTATTACATGGACAAGTAAGTGAGCTATGATATAACACTGTATTAATTTGAGGCTTTTCAATTAAAATTGATATCTTTTTTTTTTTTTTGGTGATTGAATGATACGAAATGGAAGTAAATAACTAAGAAGTTTGCAAAAGAAAACTTCAGTATTTCTTAAAGTGTGTAAGATTGTCTCTTGGCCATGATTATGTTGAACCTCTAAGAAACCAGGGAATTGTCAGGAAAAAAGCAATAAGCAATGAAAAAGCCGTAAGCAGGTTTTTGAGTGATCATTTACAATGTATAACCTTCTGCCTAGAAAGAAGTTAGAATAAGTGAGTCTGAGGGGAATGGAGATGAAATGCTAATACAAAACTTTAAGACTTTCTTAGAGAAGCTATCAGGACATTCTTTCTGAAAATAAATTAGTGTTTAGAAGTTTATTATATGAAATTCTCACGAACTGTAAAATTAAACACATCCTAATACCAACCTTCAGACCACAATTCCTGAATTAGCATATTGAGTTTTATTTTGCATGAAATTTTGTTCTGATCACTTATTTGTTAATTTATAAGTTTTAAAAAAGCCCATCAAACCATGTTTGAAGCCACATCTTGAAGCTGCTAATGTTTGGTGTAATAGACTGAGTATTTATCATCCAGTCTGATGCCTAAAGTATAAATTACAGCAAAACTTTTCCATTCTATTAAGTATAGCCTCAGGGACAACTTGAAATGTGGCAGATAGCCCAAAAATACAAACCAGTGTTGCAGAAAAATTCAAAAAGTGTACATATTTGAAAATGTCAGGAGAATGTATGTAGATAGCCTGTAATTGTTCCAGGCTGGAATTTGTGGCAGGCACTGGAATTTACGGCCCCATTGTTAAATATTGTGTGAGCTTTCAGTGTTGGCTGATTCACTTTACAGCCACTGAATGGTAAAATATCAGCCCATAGCTCCTCTTAAAGAAATTCTCAACGCATACAAGTACAGTATTAAGTAGAGTGACAGTTTTGTTGCGTGCTACAGACAACTCTTCTTCAGTATGATTGCCACCTACATCCTTGTAGGCCTTTCTCCTTTGAGTGTGAGTTCTCTCTCTTTTCAGTCTTGCTTAAGAAAAGAGAAAGAAGCATTTTCTGTCAGATACTCCATCTTCAGTTTCGCTTCTTGTGTAAGCTAGAAATCTAGTAAATCGGTTCGTCGTTTGTTACTTTAAAAGCTTTTGGTATTACTGAATGTTTCTGCAGTTCTTTATACTTTCACCTCTCTGAAGAGAAAGTTCCTTATTAGGGAATCATGGAATCATTTAGGTTAGAAAAGACCTTTAAGATCTTCGAGTCCAACCATAAACCTGACAGTGCCAGGCCCACTATTAAACCATGTCCCTAAGTACCACATCTACACATCTTTTAAATACCTCCAGGGATGATGACATACTTCAGGGTTCTTACAAAAGTCTTTGAAAAGTGTCTTGCAGAGCAAGTCATTGTTGAAATGTTGAAATATTGAAATAGCTTTGAATAGTATTGAATAGTATTCAAATAGTACTGATATATTGAAACAGTGGAGATTTTTTTCAAATGTGCAGTAATTTACCAGTATTGGAGGTACTCTTTCAAAATTTTTGAGTTATTCCAGGTGGAATTTCTAATTATGTCGTTTGTAATGAAGGTTCAGCTACACAGACTAAAGTATGATCACATACCAGAATGTGATTGTAATTGTAGTGTTTGATGCTATGTAATACTTATCTAAGATAAATTAACAACAGGGGAACTTACTGTCTGAAGTACAATTGGGGGAGAGGGGGGTCGCAGATACATGTGTCTGTGCATTTATGATATAATGCATGTAAATTCAATGGTGGGCTATAAGAATGCTTTCAAAAAGACATAATTAGTACTTTGTTTACAAGTATTGGGAAAATGTCAAGTACAAATATATAGATACTGCTAACAATTGTTCTTAATGCTAAACTTTGCCAAAATTTAACTTTTAATTGTGCAGTATTCCACATGAATGTTCTTTGATTTTCTCCTTTTTCATGTCAACAGTAAAGTAGGAGCCTGGTACAAAAAGAATGAGAACACAAATTTAGAGGAAGTTAGATTTACAAAAGATCAAAGGAAGTTTCTGTTACTATAAAGTCTTTGTGGTACTGTTCTCACTGAGATTGGAAAGTGCCCTTGCTTATAAAGTTTAATTTTTGCTTTCTTTTAAAATGTCTTGTGTTGTGCAGCTTACAAAATTAGAGCCTGAGCCTGGATATTTGGATTAGGAAAACCTAAAAGTTTGATGCTGTTTCTGAACCACCAGTGCACCCTGATACTGACAGCAACTGTCCTTCACAGTCACCTGAGAGTACCTGTTTTTCAGTGTTGGAATTTTAACCAAGTTTGTTGGGAAAAGGAACAATGCTTTTTTCTTATTGCGTAGCCGCCTTTCAGTGCACAGCTGTAGTAACAAGAGAACTGGAGAAAACATGAATTTGCATTAGATATTTCACTGTCGGCAAGAAAAGGATATTTTTGCCAGCAGAGCTCTCTTTGGCTTACAAGAGTGCTGGAACAGTCTCACAGAGATTGTTCTGAATGTAGTGCCCTAAATGATCTCAGAATAGGAACTTTGTAAATAAGAGCATCAAAAACAAACTTGAAAGAGAATGGAGACATACACCAGGGGAGAACAAGAAATCACACAGAATGGGAGGGAGCATATAAATGATTGCAGAAGAAAATAGAATAAATACTTCCAATCCCACGTGGGATGGGAGCAGGGTAGTGCCTGAAATGAAGTTAAGAGTTATTGACAGATTTCTTTAGAACCTTGAAAGAGATGAGAAAAAAGCTTGAGCTTAAGGCAAAAGATTACAGGAAGATAGGAGAGATGGGGAGGAGCACTAGAATGACAAAAGGAACCCCACTTTTTTTTACCACAAACTGGGAAAAAATGTGAGTTACAGCACAGGAGAAAGTTAACCTAGTTGAGGAAATGATGGCAGAGACTAAATCTAGCTTGAAAAGGGAAGAGAAAAAAACCAAGTAGACAGCATTCTGGAAATGGAGAGTAGCAGATGTTCTCATCCTAGGAACTTTTGCACTCACTAAATATGTCATATTTATTAAATATTTAACATTGTTTTTATTTGGCCTTTTTGGAAAGCTTAGGAGACTGCATAAATAACTGCATGATATCTGCAGAGAAGTACAGAGATCCATGTTGGTCCTTCAGGTGCTGTTTCCTGATGTTGTGCTTTCCTTCCTGTTCTGATTTGCATCCCATTTTTCACTGTATTTATTCTGTGGTGTTCCCATAGGTAGGGGGGAGGTTGTAGTCATTAAATGAATGTTGAATGTTGCTAAGTGTGAGTGATAGACCATGTGTTTAGACATTCTCAGGTAACTTGGGAAGAATACCAGGTCTGGGGTTTACCTGGTATGTACTGTGGAGAAAAATGTAGCGATTGTACTTCCCTCCTGAGTTTCAGAGGCTCTTTGGCAGCAGAATGTCTGCAATATTTAAAGAAGGATAAGTGGAAATTAACTCTACTCAGAGCCATATTCCCAATCAGAGCCCAACAAACTGATCTCTAGGAGTCTGGAAACCTCCAGCTGAGCAGGTGGTGAAACTGCCAACTTTTCCTTGCCTCAATTAACCCATCTGTGAAATGGGTTCCTTTAGTACTTCTACATGTAGTCAGGATTTTTGTAATCCTGACAAGTAATTACAAGACAAGAGTTGATTGTGGTAACAAGTTCCCAAATCAATAGTTTTTAGGAGAGGCAGAGGAGACATTAATATGTAGTGACATGATTTATAGTGAGAATGGAAGAAATGGGAAAAAAAAATGATAGGATAATTTAGGAAGGAATGGGCAGGAATGAGGAGGAGATACAGAGACAGTGTAGTTGTAAGTCATGGCCAGCAACTTGTATAGTAATACCTAACACAAATCTTAAAATGTTGAATTTGTCAGAGAACCAACATAACCATTCTATAACACTGAAATAAGTACAAATTCAGTACCGAGAACTTTTAATGGATCTGTAAGTTCGGTTGATATTTTGCAGCAGAACAGCAGCAAATAAAGCAATTGCATTAAGAAAAGTTGTGATCAACTTCAGACCTGTTAGTTTAACCACAAGATTAAGGAAAAGCTTACTTCAGATTGTGAAAAAAAGACGAAGTTCAAGCATGGATATGATAGCATGTAGTATGTGTTCTCCTAGCCCTTTTGTTCTGCCCCTCACCCTGGGTGGTTTGGGGCACTTTTAGAAGATGAGTGTAATTTACTTAAAATGAAGTAATGCTTGACATAAGGCTCTAAAATTGCTTAGGTGGAAATAGATTAACATGAGAATTGAAAGATGAATTAAAGCTGGTGGAAAAAGACTGCTGTAAATTCTGAATTATTTTCAGGATGGAAATTGAGAGACATCAGCCTAGGGACACATCCTGTTTTATCTATCAGTGCCTTAGGCTGAGGTCACCATCTAAACCACGTGTAATTTGTGAATGAGATGAAGTTGGGAGGTACTGAAGTACTGCAGACAACTGGGAAAAATCCTCTGACTTTGACTGAAAGACTAGAATAGAGTGAAACTGAAAGCACAAAATACAAAATCACTCACTTGGGTTCTAACAAGAATATTTTTTTTAATAGAAGTTGGGATATGGAAAGCTGAAGTAATTCTCATCGGCCTCACCTATTTCAGCAGTGTAATGTGAATTCAGGATACATTGGATGAGACTGTTTCAGTGCAGAGTTAAGTAGACTGTCACAATACAACAATAACAATTCATTGTTGAAAAGTTGTTTACTAGGTAGAGATGCAAAGAAGGGCTACTGAGCTGATGAAAATCTTATCTATAGAAAAAGAGATTAGTTACAGAATGGCTGACTTAAGGCATTAGGGACAAAGTGTTAATTTATTTTAAGACATCCTGATAAATTTGTGGATTGGATTGCAAGATTGAAGCGGTAATAAACTTAAAATTTCGGTTTGTCAGTCAGTGAGGTTTTGGGAAGGATTTTTCTGGCTTCTGCTCAACCTTGAGTAATGGTCCATCTCCTGAAATACCTGGAAACGTTACTGTAAAAGAAAGGTATTGCAGAACCTGAGACACTGTGATGACCTGATTTCTCTCAGTGTCTTCCAGTGACACATTTTGTCTTTATTAGGTCTAATGTTTGTTATGACGCATTGTAAGCAATTTTTGAGTAATGGTGAGTGTGGAGCAGAATGAAGAGATTTTTATGCATTGTATGAATTCAATACCTAGTATATGTTTGCTTGTGACCGTGGAAGAATATCCATGGTCTGCATGTTTCTGAATGCAGACTTTTAAACTTGCAATATGAAAAGCTTATCAGAGATTTAGATACATAGCATATTGTGTCTAGATGTGGCACTGCTCGAAATAGAAGCCATGTCTCTTGGTGTGAATACAGCTTTGCAGAACTAGCCCATACTGAAATCCCTGTAAGCTCTTGTAAAAAACCAACAAATATTTCTTTTGTGCTGAAGGTGATCAAGTGTATCAGCACAGTCTTGGGAAAAATACTTTTTTCAGTGTATATACTAAATATGTATTTGTAAAACAGGCGTGCAAGTACTTATGACTGCTGCACTTCAGTGCTGCAGCCCTTTGATAATAGAAGCTTTACACACATCTGGCCTTTATCCTACACTTACTTGCCCGAGTAACTTCACCCATGTGAATGGTCCTATTGAGGCAATGAAGAGTACTCATGTGCATAAGTGTTTGCTGGGGTTGGGGAGAAAGGTTTGCTTTTTGTTCAGTAAAATATAGCTAGAACAATGCCAGTGGCTTTAAGAGATCTAAGTGTGGTATGCTGCTAGTTCTCCAGTGTGGAGGTTCTAATCTCATAATCTTTATACTGACAGATTTTGAGATGGAAGTGTTGACTTTTTTCCATTTATGTTTTCTGTTGGGAAATGTTGAGGGTTTATTTGTACTTTAAACAAAATAATAATGATAAATCCTATTGGACCTAGTTGCACTAGACATGCAGAAAAGGACGGTACTCCTTTGAAGGCTCTGTCAATATATTTTATGGTACAGATATATCTAAACACAGCTCCTATTAGCTAAGAAATTGTTATTCTCGGGAATACACCTGCAGGAACGCGTACAGACCCTGCTGTGTATACTGTAGTTGGCTGTGAAAGAGGGCAACTTCTACTCTTGTTCACCCTCAACCACCTTCCTAAATCAGAACATGCAGCTCTTGAAGAAAGCATTGTGAACCCTATTGAAGATTTCTTCCCCTTACCACACAACTTTAGATGATGTATTGCTCCCACAGACTCTTTGGAGTACTTAGCACGTCCCTGCTGAAGCTCAAGTGAGATACAAACAGTGGAAAATGTGAAAGCTTCTTTGTGCAGTCCTTTTTCATGGTAATGGTGTGATGTTTGTTGATACTGTTCAGTCAGCTTTCTGTGAAGTAGTAACCTGTTCGTAAATGTTTCTGCCTGTATATATGTCAGGTTTACGGAACTATATGTATTTGGTCAAACCACTAAGCTCTTTGAACCTAAGAACGTTGGAGTTTCCTAAACACCCTGCTACTGCATTTCTAGCACCTGCAATTTCTTCAGTTTCTGACATTGGAAATGCCTATCAAGATTGCTGTCTACGGAAATCGAAGTCTCTAATTCCACAACTTCTTCTGGCACAGTTCATCTTTTCAGAGATATCTTTCCTCCTTTGATTGCTTTGATGAGTCTTTCCAGTCATTGTACACACAGATGCTGCCACAGACATCTGTGCACTGCGCAAATCTTCAGGACAAGCCTCAGAACAGCCCACTTTTTTTTTTTACTTTTTTTTCCCCCCTTGGTTCACACAGCTCCCATCTTAGAAATTAATCTTTATTTTTAATCTACAAGCATTCATCTCTTAGTGGCTAGTGTTCTGTTAGTCTCCTGTCAAGAAATCTCTTGGTCTTCAGTCAACTTCCTTGTCTTTTTAGTCCTCAGCTGTGGAAAATGTAAGGACTCAAGAGCTCCCAAGAGAAAACATCTGTTTGTGCCTCCCAGCTTAAAAGGTCTTTCCCATTCAAGCCTTTAGAAAAGGGAAATGCAAAACACAGGGTGGGAACCGTGAGTTTTCCAGACACAATGTTTTTAGAGGCTGAAGAGGGTTTCTCTTTGTAGGGCACTAGAAAGACCTGAGAGTATCAGACATTTTCCTGAAACTTTTAGTCTATAAGAATTTAAATCAAAGTAGGTTCCTGAGATTTTGGAAGCAACTGGCAGAAGTACTTTACAAGGATATGTTCATTCAGTCTACATCCTGGTAGGTTTCTCCATTGTCACTCCAAAACAAAGGTCTTGCTGACTGGCATTCATTGGGTGGCTAAGTCCAAAATACTTGACATTATACTCAAATTTCTAGGAACTTTCACAAGAAGTGCAAAAGACTGCAGAAGAGGCTCTTTTTTGTCATGTGACCAAGAACAGTAGCCACCGTGTCTCCTGCAGCTTTTTAAAAGAGTGAACAAGAACTGAGTGGCTTTGGTTATAGTAGAACACTGTCAACCACTTGATAATTTGATATTATTTATCAAGTCTTCAAATATTTTCATCTGCATTTTGGGTATGTTAGTAGCACAAAGCTATTGTCATACAGCTCCCTGCTCCCCCCCCTCCCCCCCAGGAGGATACCAGAGCACATGCATTAATGTCTGCTGTGTGTCTCTTGATTCCTGGAGAAAATTTATCCTGCAATGAGAAATCATCCTTTGAAGGAAACCATGCTTAGCACCTGTACAGTGAGGTTATCATTTGATGAGGATAGCTACTTGATTCTTTTTTGTTTCTAGGGGACCTCCCTCCACTCTACAATAATTTGCTATTTTTTTTATGCTATGCTGTCTTGCCCTCCGTCTCCCAAATCCCACACAGGCAACTCCTGCAGACTTCATATAGGAACCTCCATGGTGATAATGGTACAAACTCTGATGTTACAAATCTAGCTAAGGAATTGTGTGGAGGTCTTTTTGTGGAATGCAATCCAAATTGCTGATCCTGTCTACTCTGACTGGCCTCTCTGACCTAATGTCATTTTAGATGCCGTTTATCTCCAGTGTTTGGCAGCTGGTAGCCTCAGACATGCTCAAAAGCATGAAACCATTTTTCTTTACCACATCTGAACTCTTTTTCTTTTGTTTCACTTCTAGAACTCCTCCCATGAGACTCCTATTACTTCGTTAGACTTGCTAACAGAATCTGGTGGCTCATAATCTGGCTAGGAGAAAGGGAATCTAATTTCTTGTCATCAGAAATGAATGTATCATTGGTCAGTCTTAAACCTTAAAAACATGGATAAATTTTAAGTGAAGAATATCACAGATGCCATCTTCAGTGGTTTACATTTCTCAATGAAACCAGACCTGATCAGGACCATTCAGATTAGAGTCCTCTCTGCTGTACTGGAGGGCAGTCCTCTTCGCTTTCCTGGAGTCGGTTGATGGATCAAGTACCTCAAGCAGTGAGTACAGAAGCTGAGGTACAACTGGTGGTTGTAGCTGCAGGTTTCTGAATATTTTCACCTACTGTGTTTGAAGCATTTGGTGATGGCTCCTCCTTTTACTGAAAAGCACAATGCTTCATGTGACTTAATCTTGTCTTTGTGGGTTTTTATTTGCTTGCCTTTTGGCCAAGGGCTATACTGTCTTCTGTCAAAAAATGCTTTTTCTACTAGCTATCCCTCTGGTGAAGAAAGTAGGAAAGAGTCAGTTTCTAGGGTAAAAACCTGGCATTTAACAACCTTTGAGAAGTACATTACTTTGAGGATTCCCCGTACGTTTTTTCTGAAGATGGATATCAGAGTTTCGCTTGAAGCCATTGTCTGTGCTCATCCTTAAGGCTGTTCGCAGAACTGAGGCTAGGTGAATGCTGTATTGGCTTCATCTTTTTCTGTTCGTGGAAGTTCATTCAAGTTGTCTTCTTGTCTGTGTCAAGAAGCAATTGGCAGTTATGGTGCAGAAGTCCTCTCAGTAGACTGTGACAAGGTGATGTGGGAAGAAATAGAACTATAGATGACAGTGGGGCAGATGCTGCTGGAAATGTGCCATTGTGAAGCAGTGGATGCAGGTGGTAGAAAACAGAAATTCTCTGCCTGACACTATTTCTGTAGGTAATACATCTTAGAGGGAATTAGTTATAGGTAACTAATCTCTTTCATACAATTTTTTAAGACACCTTTCATCATTAAAATAACCATAGCAGGTATTGTTGATGAAGTTGCATGTGCATTAACTTTATAATTTGCATTGCAAAATATAAAATAATGGAAAATTTAGGGTGGGCATTCATATTTATCCTTCTTTCCAGCTATACTCTGAGCAGTGCCCTGGAAAGGGACTTTATTTGGAAAGCATATCTCACACAAACATTTCCACACGGAAGTGGATGGAAGAAAGGAGAAATTAATGCATATTCTAAAATGAAACATATTGAAAATTGCACAGTCTACATCTTTATTGCAGTGGGGGTTTGGGGGGACATGTATGCTAACTTCTTTCGATAGTGTAAGCTTCTATTTTTATTCTATGTGAGCATCATCATAAGATGAATATGTGCTTCGTTCTTTTCGGTGCAAAAGAAATTACAGTTTTTAATGTAATTAATATTTGTCTCTGGCAAGATATAATTGAAACCAGAGGTTTTATGTATTTGAGATCTCAAAATAGTAAAATGGAAGAGAGGGTAGAAGTGGTGGAGAAAACTTCCCCAGCAAAATTCACTCATCCTTCAAGTATTTTTCTTAGTGGATTATACCATAGATTCATTGGATTGTGCAGAATGAGAAAGATTAGCACATTTTTTATCCAGAGTTTTTAATAAAAGTGCTCACCTAACTACTATTGTATTAAAATTGTATTTTATACCAGATAGAGGCACAGTAAAATGTTTGGGAAGTGTTGGTGTAAATTTATATTTTGCCTCAGATATTTTAACATGTTCCACATTTGGGAAGGGTGACTTGAAAAGATAGCATACCACATCCATTTTTATCTGATACTTCTTTAAATGCTACACTTGCAACCAAGTGAAGGTTCATAACTTGCATTGGAACATTTGCAAACAAGCCACAATGCTTCATGAGCACACTGAACACTGGAATCTGTTGCAAGTGTTCAACTGTTGAATATAGAGGGTTTTTTCAGTGAATCCCTTTCCTGGCGCCACAAATTTTGATCAGTATCATCAGAATAGGCAGGGAGAGAAGAAAATGGCCTATTGGATTCTACATGAGAGAAATCTAATAAAATTCAACCTATGAATGCTGGTCTCCAGCTTAGTAATGTCTATCATATCTAATTTAGAGTCTAGATGTCAAGTTTTCTGCTTATGGGAGCAGGAATCTAGAGATCTTTCACTAAAATGATGGAATTAACACTTTCCTGGGAACAAAATCAGCTTTCATTACCTATGTGGAATTCTCTGCAAGGAAGATCATGCAATAGGAATATTTATGTGCATTCTGTTCATCTCTCTCTGACTGCTTTCAATTACTGTTTCATGTTTGCAGCCGGCTTGTTGGTTTCTGAAGTTGCTGTGAGTCAACGAACAAATCACAAACTATTTAAAAGAAACCCAATTCCACCCCTTGCAATGTAGCAACAGTAATGGCAGGTACTTTAGACTTGTCAGTTATTAACATTACATTGTAAAAATTATGTGAGTTCTGGTGAGTGGGTTGCTTTGTTCCCTTGAGATTGAGTACGCTTACACATACAGTATTTTTCTTGAGCATGTTATACAAGACAAACAGTTTGTAAACTGGAAGCAGAAAATGACATTTATTATTTTTTTTACATAGCCTTATTCTACATTGGCAAATACTGTTTTTTTAAATTGTTCTTTCTGTTATAATTGTGAGTATATTATTTCTTAAGAGGATACATCTTTGTTTATTTTCTCTAATTACAGTTTTGGATGTGAAACTTGACTGGCTTTGCCAAAATTACGGTCCAGTGAACCAAGACTAGTTTAGGGGGAAAAGGGCACAAGTCAGTGTTTTGCAGAGCAGACTCCATTTTGATCAATTTTTACTTTGTCCTTTGGAAGATTCTTGAATAACAAAACCTCAGAGTACAAACCTAGATGAACCAAGGAGTGAGAGTTCAATGTAGGCTGCTGTGTCAGTGTCCCTGAGCTTCACGTAACTCCAGCTGTCATTACCCTGCATAACTGCTGCCAGTCTTCTGTACAGAGGATTTATCTGTTCAACCGGTGTGCTGGTTTTTTCGCTTTAGTTCTGACTAATTTCTTTCAAATAGGAGTGCCATTTTGAAAACAAAATAAGATTTAAGTATGTATTAATTTTGTCTTGGAAGCTGCTGTGATGGGTATCCAAGAGCAGTACTTCTGACCACAGGACAACGTATTACAAAAGGAACAGAATGCTAGTATGCCAGAGCTCGTCAAAGAACCCATCTTCTTTGAAAAATGGAAGTGTATTAATGTGTTGAAGTATACCCATTGTCAATTAGACTACAAAGGAATAAGCATTTCTTTCCAGACTAATTAGACCTCCTACTCTTGAAGTCAACCTATCTGAAGTCTACAATTATTGTGTACTGCTCCTTTGGCAAAACTAGGAGCCATGCAGAGAAGAGGATCAGACAGAGCTTTGACTTTCCTACCTTCCTAACGGATCTGAACTTCTAAAGGAAGGGCTGTGCATTCTTATATTTAACTTTGATTACTTACTTTATGAAGAATCCCTACACATGGGACTTCTACCAAAGCACATACAAATAAAAAATAAAAAAATCTAGCCTTTACTTTGATTCAGTGATGATTTCTGTTACGATGTTTAGAGTTTTAATTTTTATTTTATTTTTCTAGGAAATAAAGACTTGTGAGTCTCATTCAACTAGTGGCCCTTTGTCTATTAAGCGTGTTTTCTGTTTTCTATTGCACAAGCTCAATAAAACTGATCAATTTTAAGAAAAGTTGCTACTGAGGGGAAACAAAATCATAAAAGTTTAACAAGTGCTACTTACTGCACCTGATATGATTTATCAATAATAAAATGTATTAATGATAAATTTTTAATATATTTTATTGTCTCACCAAAGGAACTTGCCTCTGGTGTACAAAAAATTAAATTAATCTGTCTCCAGAAAAGAGGGAATGCACTGTGGCTGTTCCTCGGTCATCCATAGGAAGGTATGTGTTGGAGGGGTTCTGACTTCCCCAACAGATCTCTGGTTTTCTGCAAAGGTAGCTGGCAGTTAAAGTAAAATCTATTCATAAATTTTTAAACAACAGTCCTGAAATGCACGAGAATGTCATCTTACATCATAGTCCTGCGCAAGTGTATGGAGAAAAAAATTCAACGAAGTAAATGAGAACTTGATCCTTGGAGTATTTCTCTGTAGATAACTTGAAGTAGATGAATGGCTCTGTGCACACACACACATTTCCTTGTTTAATATCTAATATAATAGCCCTATCATTTATGAAAAATTATTAGCTGAGTACCTGTCACGTGAGTTTAAATCCTGTTTCCTTGCTGCTTATCAGAAAGCTAGAGGTGATACGCCATTTCTGGTGCTTTGTTCCCACTGGAGACAGAAGTGCTATAGCTGTGGCAAATGTAAACCTGGCAGACACTGGAGACAAGGAGGGGGAAGGAAGTGTTTTAAGTGCTTAAAGTTGGGTAGTGTAAATACCATTTTCCCACTCCCCATGCCGTTGAACTCCCGAATATTTAGATCAACTGATAAAGCCAAAATCTTTGTTTCCATGCGCAAAGCAAGGACGTATTTTTGAAGTGCGTTTAACATCAAGCAAGGAGCATTATTGCAGTAAAAGTAACCATGTCTTAAGTTATCTGAAATACTGCTAACAGCAAAATAGTGGCAGCTTGGATTTCAGTGTTGCTGGTTATCCCTCCTGGCCAGAGGCCATGGGTGCTAGCACAGTAACTGAAGCCTGTGTCAGGGTGCTTCACTGCCATCAGTACTGTGCATGGTTGTGACAAGTGGTTTATTGTGCTTTCTGGACCTGTGTTTGTTAAAAAATTGGCCTCTGTATGTTACTGTTTAAGTAGTCAGATTATGCTTAAACAACTAAATTAGAATGTTAAACAGGTTCCTCTCAACAGTGAAGTAGCAGTGTCCTCGATTACTCCTTTGTCTGTCAAATTAAATATTTTGGTGATGCCCTTTATTGGGAAGAGCTTCCTTTAGGAATATTATTTCTAAAGCATTAAATCTGCATTTTCTACTGGAGCAGAAACATTAGTCATCAATTGTGCTATATTTTTTCCCTCAGATCAAAATGCCTTTGAGGACCTTTTTACTGCTATACAACAATTGTTCAATTTTTAAACTGATGTGTACTGAAAGACCTTTTCAGCCATACCAAATCAAATTTCATTTGCCCAAATGTTTTCTGTTTTTCAAAGGGTGAATGCTACTAACCAATCAGATACAGAGAAGTATTTGGCATCAGCTACACTTCTAGTATATCCCTTTAACAGAAACTGAAAAAGTGTTTCCTTTTTGTATTTAGGTACTTTTAAAGTAAAGTTTTCACATGAATTGCCTACATTCAGGTAAGGTACTTTTTTAAAAAAACATGTCTTGGCAGAAGAAGAGACTTTATGAGCTTTCATACTTCAATACCAATGCAAAACATATGCTAAAGCAGTAATTATAATACATGTGATTTCCTTATCATATAGATACACTACAGCTAAATGCAATTTTCAAACACAATGCAGTTGAAATTCCACACAAATTCACTGAAGCCAGGTGAGCCCCTGTAGCAAAATTCATGCAACATAATCTCATGACAAGCTGCAGTATGTTCTCCTCCATGACTTCTAGTTTGCATCTCTATATACAAGTAGAAAAGGTTATCCACCAAAGCTAACTTTGTCCTAGGGAGGTAAACTTTCCTGAAATACATTTCTAATCTTCAGTTTCAGGTAATAAATTTGCTGCTAGCAGTTAAGCTTGATTCAGGAAACTGCTGAAGCTGTATCCAGTCTGCAGGAGGTACCCGAATACCTGTTAGAGAACATTGTTGATTCTAGTGCAAAAAATTATTCTTTTTAAGTGAGAAAGGATAAATTGTAGTTATAATTTTACTGTTACCTGAAGAAGTGAGGAAGATGGAAGATTTTACAAAAAAAAAAAAAAAGAACCACCTACATCTCTGCTAGGTGTAGTTTTCAGCTGTACAGATGTGCATGTGCTTTGGTTTCCAGTGGAGCCTGAATTTCTTAGTTGCACAGCGTTGCACTGTTGGCCTTTATTTCCTGTCCTTTGAACAAAAGTTGAGTTTAACTGCTTTATCTGGACTGCAGCCTCCTTTTTATAACTAGTGTATTAGTATTATAATTACTAGTTCTAGAGAAGATAAATAGCATGTTTATGAGGAAACTAAAAAGTAAACAAATGATTTCATTAATGGCAGTGCTCTGACACAAAAGATTTGTAAACAATAACTGAAAATAGTAGATTAGGCATGAAAAATAAGTCCGTCCTTAAAAGTGACTCTGTGCTGCTCCTTAAATCTCTTCCTATTGTGGGACTGCCTGTTTGAACTGTTTAATTAAATCTTGGTGCCGAGGGCTGTATCAATTATAACCTTGTTAATGACAGACAATAAAAAAGCTTTCTCTTTCAGTATCCTCACTTTATATGTAGTTTCCCAGACTTTAACATTGGGAGGAACAGTGCATTGCTGTTGTCCTGGCTCTGGTTTTTATTGAATAGGTGCTACATCAAACCCAGTAATTCTGTAGCTGATTTGAGTAATTTAGGTAGTATTTCTTGGTAGCTTTTGGTGACACCTTAGGGCTGGATCTGTATGATTCCTCTTTTGGCAGAACTATGTAAGGAATTACATCAATATGATGACTTTTGGGAGCGGATTTCTTTTTTGGCAGAACTATGTAAGGAGTTACATCAATACAATGCCTTTTGGGAGTATCAATATGCTTTTTTACTAGCATAGTTTAGTCTTCCCTCCAGATGGGTGTAAATTATTTCAGTATTAACGGGTCACTACTAGGGTATGATTGCACCAGTTGTCTTAATTGATGAAATGCAACAATTTCTCTGTGCAGTGAAGGCCTGTATCCTTTTTTTTTTCCCCCTTCTTTTTAGGGAGTATTCTTTACCTCTGGAATTATCCTATATTTAATATCTCTAATTTTTAAGCATATCTTAATGAATAATACTGTGTAGCATTTTTAGTTTGAAACTGCCAAATTAATGATCAGGTATAGATTGATAGTTGCATCTAGCCAAAACAAATGTATTTTACAACAAAGCAAAGAAATAAATGAAAAACAAGATGTGGACCTGCATCTTATGTATCCAGTGCAGTGCAATGAAATCAACAAAATAATTAAAGCATTGTTCTGTCCTCTATAAAATATTTTTCTAATGCAAGCCAGGCAGTACATGCCCATATGAAGTACACTGCACAAGCATTTTCAATAGTGAAAAGAACTGCAAATCACTTGCAGCTTGGCAAGGAGTTTCAGTAAACAAAAAAGGTCTAAAATAGTGTAACTAACTAGTGAGCACTACAACCACCTGCAAGGTCTTCCAAAGGAAATTCCAATTCATAAAAAGAGGTCCAGAAAAAGGAGGGACAGTGTGGGTCAAGATGATTAATGAAAAGGAGCGCTGTGTGTGCTCTGCCTGCCCCTTTCCACCTACTGTAAAAAACATGGTTATGTCTACATATGTTAATTGTCAAGTTCCATTCCCATATCTTAAGATGTACTCCACAAACTAATAAATCACATTTTAAAATATTTCTGATTGGAAAGCCTCAGCTTTGCAATTCTCATGTGCAATAGGAAAAGGAGTAGAGATGTCAGAAGGATCAACTTGGAGCAATTACAAGAAAAAAAGGCAAGGAAGCCTTCAAACATGAACAGGAGAGTGATAGCTACTTATGGAACAGGAGTTATATTTGACATAGCTTGTCTTGAAAAGTGAAATATTGTCACCTTTAAGAACTTGTTGCTTGAGTGATGAAATGCACTTTATAAATTGTTTCATATGGGTCAATAATGTCCATATATGAAAAATGGCCCATCACCTAGGGCCATTTTAGGGGAAAATTAAAACCTTAAATTCTCATTCTGAACACTGAATTGTTGGCAATTAATTTTTTCTTTTAATTTTATGAACAGAGGGGTTTTAGGGTACTTCAACCCACCAGATGCCGGCTGGAAACACAACACAGCAGGGAGGGAACAGCCTAGGAGGCTCCTGGAGTGTGTGGCAGGTCCCTTCCTGACACAGCTGGTGAGTGAGCCACGAGGGAAGGCGCCCCGCTGGGCCTGTTGTTTGTCAACAGAGAAGGACCTGTGGGTGATGTGATGGCTGGAGGCCGTCTTGGGCACAGCAAACATGAAATGATAAGAGTTTTCAATTCCTGGAGAAGTAAGGAGTGGGGTCAGCAGAACTGCTGCCTTGGCCTTCCGGAGGGCAGACTTTGGCCTGTTGAGGAGCCTGGTTGACAGAGTCCCTTGGGAGGCAGTCCTGAAGGGCCAAGGAGTCCAGGAAGGCTGGACACTATTTGAGAAGGATATCCTAAAGGCACAGGAGCAAGCCACCCCCATGTGCTGAAAGATGCACCTTCAGGGAAGAAGACTGCTCTGGCTGAACAGAAAGCTGTGGCTGGAGCTCAGGAAAAAAAAGTTTATGACCGTTGGAAGAAAGGGCAGGCAACTCAGGAGGACTACAAGGATGTTGTGAGGTTATGCAGGGAGAAAATTAGAAGGGCCACAGCCCAGCTAGAACTTAATCTGGCTATGGCCATAAAAGGCAAGAACAAATGTTTCTATAAATACATGAGCAGCAAAGGGAGGGCTAAGGACAATCTCCATGCTTCATTGGATGTGGGGGGAAACATAGTGACAAAGGATGAAGAAAACCTGAGGTACTTAATGCCTTCTTTGCCTCAGTCTTTAATAGTAAGACCTGTTGTTCTCTGAGTACCCAGCCCCCTGAGCTGGAAGACAGGGATGGGGAGCAGAATGAAGCCCCATAATCCAGGGGGAAATGGTTAGCACCTGCTACACCAGCTAGATACTCACAGGTCTATGGGACCAGATGGGATCCACCCGAGGGTACTGAGGGAGCTGGCAGAGGTGCTCACTGAGCCACCTTCAACCATTTATCAGCAGTCCTGGCTGACCAGGGAGGTCCCAGCAGACTGGAGGCTGGCCAATGTGACACCCATGTACAAGAAGGGCAGGAAGGAGGATCCAGGGAACCACAGGTCTGGTAGTCTGACCTTGATGCCAGGGAAGGTTATGGAGCAGATCATCCTGAGGGGCATCACGTGGCACATGTAGGATAATCAGGGGATCAGGCCCAGCCAGCATGGGGTTATGAAAGGCAGGTCCTGCCTGATGGACCTGATCTTCTGTGACAAGGTGACTCAGTGGATCAGAGAAAGTCTGTGGGTGTTGTTCACCTAGATTTTCATAAAGCCTTTGACACTGTTTCCCACAGCATTCTCCTGGATGAACTGGCTTCTCATGGCTTGGATGGCTGTACTCTTTGCTGGGTAAAAAACTGGCTGGGTGGCTGGGCCCAAAGCATGGTGGTGAATGGAGTTACATCCAGCTGGCAACCTGTTACAAATGGTGTTCCCCAGGGCTCAGCACTGGGGCCAGGCCTGTTTAATAGCCTTACCAACAATCTGGATGAGGGGATCAGGTGCACCCTCAGTAAGTTTGCAGGTGACACCAACTTGGGGGAGAGGGGTGGGGGAAGAGTGTTGAGCTGCTTGAGGGTAGAAGTGGACCTCAGGGGATCTGGACAGGCTGATCAATGGGCCAAGGCCAATTGTATGCGGTTCAACAAGGAGAAGTGACAGAACCTGTGCCTGGATCACAACAACCCTACGCAATGCTACAGGCTTGGGGAAGAGTGGCTGGAAAGCTGCCTGGAGGAAAAGGACCTGGGGGTGCTGGTCAATAGCTGGCTGAACATGAGCCAGCAGTGTGCCCAGGTGGCCAAGAAGGCCAACAGCATCTGGGCTTGTATCGGGAATAGTGTGGCCAGCAGGAATAGGACAGTGATTGTCACCCTGTACTTGGTACTGCTGAGGCCGCACCTCAAATACTGTGTTCAGGTTTTGGCCCCTCACTACAGCAAAGACATTGGGCAGCTGGAGCACATTCGAAAAAGAGCAGTGAAGCTGGTGAAGAGTCTAGACAACAGGTCTTATGACGAATGGCTGAGGGAACTTGGGGCTGTTTAGCCTGAAGAAAAAGAGACTCAGAGGAGACCTTATCACTCTGTACCTGAAAGGAGGTTGTGATGAGGTGGTGTCAGTCTCTTTTCCCAAGTAATGAGTGATAGGACAAGAGGAAATGGCCTGAAGTTACACCAGGAGAGGTTTAGATTGGATATTAGGAAAAATTTCTTCATCAAAATGGTTGTCAACTATTGGAACAGGCTGCCCAGGGAAGTGGTTGAGTCACCATCCCTGCAGGTATTTGAAAAACATGTAGATGAGGTGCTTAGGGACATGGTTTATTGGTGGACTTGTCAGTGCTAGGTTAATGGTTGGACTTGATGATCTTAAAGGTCTTTTCCAACCGAAATTATTCTATGTTTCTGTGAAACAGATATTTGAAAAGGTGACTTTTTCTAGCTGTGGACTGTAATGCAGCTAGACAACCAACCGTTCTCTACTCCATTCACAAACTGAAATCTTAGCTTAATTTGAAGAGTGTTCTATGTCAGATACAAATGCCAAGTGCTGCTGTTGGTGACTCTCACCCTGATTTTCTCATGCAAGTTCAGCATTCAGTGCTTTTGAAGAAAAACATCACATTTATTCTGGCATATTCTCACAGCATCTTTGAACTTCAGTGGTAGTTACATTTCCTGCAGAGAGAACTATTTGTGTTACAATGTCATAGTCTTCAAAAAGGCCACAAAGACAAGCCTCCGTATCTTGCCCTTGCAACATTCCACCCATTTCATTAGATATATGTCCAGTCAACAGGCAAATGTGCATGTGCAGTTTCTAAAGGGTTTGCATGTTGGTCCCACTGTCCTTCAGCTGGAACCCTGATTATTCATAGGCTTCTGGTTTGCATAATGTAAACCAGAGATATTTCTCAGCTATATCATTAATGTATTTCCAGTTAAAGTTGGAGGGATGTTTCTTGCTGATGTGGCTGGTAAAAGACAGGATAGAAAGGCTTATCAATACAGCACTCAGATATATTCTGTAACTCATACCAAGGCCAGTGTTGTGTCAGGTTGTAAATTTTGGGTCCTGATGGTAAATACATGCAGAGAGCATCCAGATAGAAGGCAGAATCTTGTCATGCAACAGAGAAAATAGAAGTATAATTTCCTACAGTGACAGGACAAAGTCAAGTAAATTTTGTTACCATGTGCTAATTTGTCATTCTGACAAAATACAAAAGGACTTTGGAAGGAAGTCCAAAAGTTTTAGAAGCTGTCCTGCAAGTAAACTAGCCTGAAAGCCAAGAAAATGAATCTCAAGAGAAAGATGATATCAAAGGTTTAGCCCAGAAGGAACGGTGATACAGACTGTCCTTCAAGTCAGAGCTCTGATCTCTTAAACTGTGTGGTGGAAGTTCATGTGCATGTGCCTGTCATCCCATTACCTCTGGAAAGGCCTGCAGAGTAAAAACAGTGTACCTGGTAATTCTTTCAGATCTTGAAAACCAAAAAGTGGTTCTGAACTGTTGGATCATAGAGGTGCATGCATATGAGAAAGATGTTCTGATTTCCCGAGAGTGCTTACTGCTGTGTTTTTTCCTGAGGGGACTGTGGCTGGAAGGCAGAAAAGAGAGCAGCTGACCTTCTTGTCTTGTCAAAGCTGCCTCAGCCAACAACCCTGCAGAAGAAAGTGAAGATTACACCAAGGCTAAAAGTAAGCAAGCTTAGCAAAGGAGAGGTTCACAGTGCAAGAGTGAAAGAGAGCACAAATGGGATACTGGGGGCACTATGAGGAAAGCAGGGACTAGGCAAACAATAACAAGAAAGTAGTTTTCGTAGACACTCAAGGGAAACAGTGCAGCACTCAATGCTGTGCAGAAAGCAGCTAAAAATTGCTGGTCTAGAAATCAGGCCTTAAGTAAAGGTCTTACCATTCAAAGGTAAGAGCAGGCAACAGAGAAATTGCTTTGGTTTTTGTCTGATTTATCTAGCAGACCTAAAGACCTGTCTTTTGAGTCATCTGGTTCTAATTTGTGTTCTGAGTATGCCAGTATAGGTAAAGATCCTGTTGGGGTGTTCAGTACACTCACTGTCAGGAAGAAGTGCAGGCAGATCCACCACTAAAATTTTGGGCTCTGTCGAGATCCCATCTTAGAGTCCAACAGCCAAAATCTTAAAGGCCTGACGCAGCTTTCAGTAAATGTTACAGGATTACCACATACAGTTAAAAACCTACAACCAACATGTTACAGAGGTGCTCAGTAGAAAGGAAGTGGTATGTGTTCCAGCTGAAGGAGGAGTTCAAATTCAGTATCAGGAGAGGTATGGTGACAGCCCCTGCCTGATGGCATTGCATCAGCAAATGTTAGCCAGGGAGGTGAATGAAATCGCATGGAGGATGGGATGGAATCTCACTTGGCATCTAGTGAGCTGGTGCTGTCCTAAAACTAAAACAAGTGGGTATGACCATGAGAGGACAACTCAGAAAATCATTCAGACTCCTAGGAACAGTGTGGGGAAAGGAGTCAGAATAGCCCAGTCCACACTACACATGGACTACACATTACTTCTTGTAGGGAATAACTTTCCTGACGGCTGAGACTTCATTCACCATAAGCAATAAGCTTTAGGAGGGCAGAGGGGAAGGGGGATTAGACCAGGTGGAGAGAGCATTTGTACCTTGAGTTCTGACACTGTGCAATGGGAAACTGAGACCAAAGGGTGACTGCCAAAACTGTTATGGAGATGGATATGTTATCGATTGTCTCCATAAAAATATTGTTGTCTTATTGTTATACTTCCCAAAAATGAAAGCCAGATTCCTTCTCCTCTTCAAATTTTCTTTGTTAGATGCCAGTATCATTCTTAAGAGAGAAAGGAAATACAGCAGTTATGTGGGGTCTTCTTCCATCCTTTGCTTGGTGTGATTGAATTAAGTTGTAGTCTATTCTCTACTTTTTTTGGTAATTCTGTAAAGGAAAGAGTAGAAATGGATGACAAACTAAAAAATGTTATAAATAGCCATGACAACCATTACAAAATGGTTTTCCTTCACTCATGTGATGGTCATTTGAGGAAAGTCTGGACACTTTATTTCTGTGCACAGAGCATAAACCACCCTCGGCTGCTGAAAGGGTCTTCTGAAGAAATACTGGCAATCTTTTGACTGTCAACTAAGCTGACATACAAAATGGGAAATAATTTTAAGATAGTTTCTTTTGGAGTAAAAGGAACTGTGTGACTCGAAGAACAAGCTCTGTTGGAGTTCACCTCAGTCTGCCATTGTATATGTGTGATATTTTACTCTAAGTTTTTCTTTAAGTATGGTTGTGTGCACATCATTATAAGGGTGCACACATAAAACTTGTGAATTCTTGGTTTACAGTCATTCTGATTAGATTAAGCCTGAAATAAGTGTTTGCACTGGGAAATTACAGTTTTCTATCTTAAAGCTTAGAACAGTGTATGTCAAGAGTTATATATCAAGTTCTTCGGTACTGAATTGAATTATTCACTTCACATCTCACCATCTTATCTTTAAAGTGCCATACCAGTGCAAAATGCTTCTCATTATTTTGAGAAACAGCCAATAAACATTATATTGCCTGTTGCATAATAGGAATTTGTCTATATAGATAGGTACATGTATATATAAATGTAACTGGCTTTTCATGAAAATAAGCCTCAGTCCTCAGAAAGGAAAATTTTGGCTGTGTTGTCTCAGTATGTGAAGCTCAACATGTTTATCAATGACATTCACACAGGTAACAAAATCAGCAGTGAGTTAGCGCCCCCAAGAATTTCTATTTTATAGTGGTAGTTAAGGTCACAACTGTACCTGAAACATTTGAAAAATGCTTAGGCTTATTTTGAAATAAGGAGGAGCACTCCTGCATGTGAGAAGTAGCTACAGCCTGCCATGACACAGTAATAATACAGGCAGAGCCAGGATAAAAGGGAAGACATTATTTGCAATGTCTTATAAATACCAGAAGGGGACTCCAAAACTGTTGCAGACAAAATAGTGTCAAATTTATTTTATTTCTTGCTAGTTAACATAAACTTCTAATAATTGATTCAGAAATGAAAACACAAAAAATTAAACACCAAGGGAAACACCTTTCCTCCCCCTTTCCTAGGCTCAATTTCAGTCAAATATCACTCCTCTGCTCTTCCTGGTCTCAGCTCCCCTCATTTTCATCACCTGTTGCACTGAGGCTGTCCCAGTGCCTTTACAACAGGTACTGCATGAGATGGCGGCAGTGGGTAACTTTCTGACACTCCTCGATTACTTTTTCCACTGCTGCTCTTCACTTCTTATTTATCGTCCTCTGCCCCAGCGTGGGTCACTCACAGGCCAGAGTCCCTCTGGGGTGTTCCTGCCCTGGCATGGGTCATCCGTAGCTGAAGTCCCTCAAAGCCATAACTCCATTGTGGGGCACATCTTTCCTAGTGTGTGACTTCAGCCACATCCCAGGCAATGTTCATTTCTACGCCACTCCCCTGTTTCTTCTGCCCCAGCAGCCAGCTACTGCTCTTTATTAAACGTCTGAGCACAGGTGCTAGATGCTCCCCCGCAGTGGTGTGCAATAAGTTACCCACACGGGTTTCAAAGCCAAGTATGATGGGATGCCCAGGTGCATTTCAGAGCCAGGTGGACCCAGCTGTAGCCAACACAGAGCAACTCATGACCTCCTCCTACACAGGTCTTTCCTGCTGCCACCTGTCTCCAAATCCTGCCAGTTACAGTCAATATATTAGCCATGATGATTTTGAACATACCATCCCTTCTCTATAAAGAAATAATGTGAAATATTATAACGAATAGGTCTGTAAGTTACGGGACAATATATGATAGTTGACTGGATGATTCTAAAGAGTTGGTGAGATAAAAGGGAAAGGAAAACATAATGAATTTGCAGAGGAAATATGGGATTCAACTCATTTGACATTATCAAGTTTATCAGACATCCACAGGAAGCTGATTTGCATCCCTCAGCAAGCAAATTCTCCCATCTAATTATAGGTGTCCAAAAGACATGGGATGGCTCTTCTATATCTCTCCTACCTAATGAATGAGGTAGCATGGGTGTCTGTATTAGACTGTACACCTATCTTCTAGTTAGTTTCATTTTTATGCACTCAATCCCACTCTATGTCAGTTGTCAGTTATGAAATGAATTATAAAATCCATGCTGCTTCCACAGACTGAATATCGATTACCATTGTGAGAAAATGTGTAATTTAATGGCACAAAACTTTTCTCTTTGTGTTAGCTTATTTGTTTTTCCTCTGTGTTTCTCTTGAGAATAGCCCCAGAGCTATTCTCAAAGATTTACATGCATGGATATTTCCGTAATGGCTCAGACATCTCTCCCACTTCCACAGAGGTTAATTCAGTCTTCTCTAAGAACAGCCCACAGATTAGTTAGATTCTGCCAATTACCTGTCTTTCATCTGGCTTGTGTCAGCTTGCCTCTCTCATTTAACAGGTCTACTTCCAGAATCTGAGGATGCAGTGAGGCAGGCTGGGACAGAGGGAGTGTGAAAGAAAAGAGAGGTAGGTAAAAGGCTGTGGTCTGAAAAAATGATAGTATAGAAAATTATTTGCTTTATGAACACAACAGGGAGGAAAGCAGACTGGGAAGAGGATTCAAGGTTGGTATGCTCTTGCATTGCCCTGAGCACCACAGGGAATAGTGCTGTTAGTTGGGATGGGATAGAGGCACCAGTGCTGGGGTCTCCACAGCACAGTGAGGGTCAGGAGAAGAAGGAGCCTTTATGAAAAGATGGGCAGTATGTGGGTTGGAGGGAAGACCATACTGTAGGTAGCAAAATTTTTCCCAGGCAGCTGCTTTCTATTGTTTCTCCATTGGCACCATGGGGAGCCAGTTCAGCACCCATCAAGCAGAAGGCAATTTTGAAATTTTAGTGCATCATGGTTTTGAGAGGAATGACTAAAAGGCTACATTTGCCATGGTTTAAGCAGTTTGAAATACAAGCAGAAATACATGGATAAAGCATTAGATGAGGGACCATCGTTTGGTTAGACGGTGTTACCCTCATTTGGATTCTGGATCTTAACTGTTGTCTTGGTGATTTTACTCGCTGCACTGTGCGAGACTTGTTTTTATCACATCAGTAATTTAAATGAGTAATTCTAGCATAAGCTACAGCTAAAATAATAAACTAGAATATATTTACACCTGTATAGACACAAGTGGGTTCTTAGCTCCTTTATTAAGGTAATATTTTACTTGAGTAGTGCACATATTAGCAAGCTGATTGTTTTCCATGTAATTTTCTGAATACAGCACTTTTTTTCAGCATACATCTATGAGTTTTCAGTTTCTTTCAGTCCCCATGTAGGCAATAAATCAATTAGTTATTAGTCAACACATTATGTGTGTGTGTGTGTGTGTGTGCATAGGATATATATGAATATATTTTGATCATAACACACGACATTTTCTCTGAAGAGGAAATCTTGTACCAGCTACTCACAATGTCCTGCTGTTTCTTATGCAAAGCAAGTAGAAAAGGCACGGTGAGTTGCCAAGGAACTATTACCTCAAGGGAAAATAAAGCCAAAACCTCAGGCATTTGGATCTATTGTGCATTTCAAGTAAAAAAACTATTCCATGCTGAAAGAGACCCAAATCAAAGGACCTGCAACCTCATCAAGGCTCATTCATATATCTGTTTCATCAACTAACAAAAGTAGAATATAATGTATTGCATCCAACTTGCCTGCAATAACTTTTGCATCATTAACTAAAATTGCACTGAATTTGGCCCCATGCTTTAACAATCTAATTGTCAAGATGACCTTTTTAGACATGCCATGGTGAGGCAACCCTAGTCTATCACTGTATTGTTTTCCTGCTAAGTTTGGGCTGGCGGGTGTGGTGAATAGGTTACAGTCAAGGGACTTTTTAAAATTGTGCTTCCCAACTGCTTTTACATGATTCCCACCAAAAAAATGTTAGTGGGAAACTTAACTTTGTATTTTCTGAAGAAAGCCTCAAGGGCCACGTTTTTTCAAAAGCTTAGACAATAACGTGTAAGTTGCACGTATTTGCACTTCTGACACTGGGAAAGATGAATGTGCTTTCTGGCTCAGAAAAGGACAAATGCTTTCCTCTGCGCTGGAAGTTCACAGTCTTTATGAACTTGCTTCCCTACATCAGTCTCTGTTCAAACCTGGTTTTCTGGTAAAAATTATCTGTTTGTTATATCTTAAAAACACCCATGTGCCACAATAAATTTAATACAGCACTCACATTTGCTTCTTTTGTCTGCATGTCTGCTTGAGCAGAAAGTGCTTGAAGACAAAAACAGTGATAAATCCATTGATGATGTAAAGAATACAATCTTTAAGCATTTGCAGTGCCTAATATGATGATTTTAATACATGTTCCAGCCTATGACATGAAAATAAATCAAGGTATTTAATTCTGGTCTAGTATATAAATTATGTATTTTCAAGGTGTGGTCCCCCACTTCATAATGATTTTTAAATCTAGTGTAACTCAGAAGGCATTAAGACTTAGTTTAATAATATGAAAAACAATGGGAAATTAAGAGAAACGTTGCTCAATATAAATTGGAATTTTTGCTGTGCTCACACAAAATCAACTTTTAGAGGGATGTCTTACTATAATCTCAACAAAAAGAGCACTCAATAAAAGGGATATTCCTTGGCTCTTCATAATCCCAAAATTGATAAAAGGGAGGGGTAATGTTATATATTTTCTCAAAGAGGATAACCCAGGATTAATCATCAGACTCTTTCCAAACAAGCACAAAATAGATGCTGATGGGGAATGAATTCTCCAGTGTACATTCTGACATTTAACCCAAACCTTGTTTAGAAGAGTTGTTCGTGGGTTCTAACACCATTGACTGTTCTCCTAGATCATACCTTCCTATGTTTTGGTTGCTGTCACTGTCAGTAGCATCAAGAGTATTTAAAATAGACTGGTTTCTCACGAATGTACTCACATTCTGTCGAAGATTTGAGACCAAAAGAAAATTTCGGTCTTTTCTCCTGTTCCTTTCCCCCTGACCTCATTTGGATGGGGAATAATTAGAGCTAAAAAACAAAGGATAGAAAGTCTTATTTCTTCCAGGAAAGAAACATTCTGAAATTCCCTGTTTCTCTTTCTGTGTTTATCTGGCAGAGCCCCAGATCCTGTCACCAGTATTTACCCTGCGCCGTTTCTTACTCACAGCTTAATCCAAAGCGTGTTGAAGTCAGTGGGAACCTTTCCCTTGACCTCAGGGGGAATCAGCTCTGCTTGTGTAGGCAGAGCAGTTTCAATTCATTTCCACTGCTGATTACAGAACAAGCGCAGGTTGAAATCGGTAACCTGTCCTGAGATTCAACACTACAGTGAAGTTGATGATGTCTTAAGTCACTTTTATACTCTTTTAGTTGTGCTTTAAGAAGCTTAAGTGGTGACAGCTGCCAAAAAACCCAACAGATACATGACTTTTTTCTTCTCTGTTGAGTGAAGAAATTAAAAACTGTACTGCTTCTAACGACTGTGCCATTAATAACCATTGCTGGAGACATCATGGTTCTTCTTGTCTTTTGAAATGTTTATGTCAATAATATAAGGTAATTTAGTCATTATGACTGAGAGAAAAAAACTTAGGTTTTGTCTGGAGATTGTTTTTAATAGTAGAGGAAGTTCTTCTGATACAAGATAAAGGGACAAAATCTGGCGAGCAGCTTAATAGACACTGTTCTTACTGACTTCAGTAGGAATTTGGGGTGTTCAGACCTTTCTGAATCTGAGCTGGTTATTTATGGGAACTCTACAAAAAGTCAGTTTTGAATCTTACTGATTATTGAACCAAGCAGCACTGGGAGCCATTCCAGGCAGACTAGAACAAATTCAGCTCCATTTTCCTCATTAGCTTAATGGATGTCTGCATCCAAGTTCATAAAAAAAGGAATGGGAAACGGAGGAAGAATGTAATGATTGTAAATTCATGGCTTTTAATGATTTAGGTTGTTCATCCTTATAATATTTAGTATAGTGAGGATTATCTCTACACACACATTCTCACATAGTATGTGTGATACCTAAAACCAGTACTCTGAAAAGTGCATTTCCAATTAAGTTTTTAAAACGTTTACAAAAATACTTGCTTGCAGTGTATGATCTCCAGGTCCAAGTTTTTGCATCATCTGTTCCACACCCATTTCCTTTTGATCTAATAATTTTAATTCTAATGCTTATCTCATATTTTACAAGTTAGCCAACTCGGGTTGTTGTTTTCCTTCTGTACTTCCTTCTACTTTCTTCCATTCTTTCCTTTTCTCACAATGATGACATCTCTTGCCATTTTTTTCAGTCTGTAGCAGTATTTCTACTTTTCTCTCTATTAGGTGGTCCTGTCTCTACCTCACCACCACCTCTTTGGTTTATCCACCCAGCCTTCCTCCACCAGCCCATCTTCAACACTTCTACCATTTTCCCAGTGTCTTCCTTCTGAACTTCCCACCTCCTGAGATTTCCTGTAGCTTTTTAATCACCCCACAAATGTCTGTCTTCTGCCACCTCATACACTCACCTTTCTTCCTATATGGTTTGCACTCCTTTGTTTACATGTGCCTTATTTTCGAGGATGATGTGTGAAATTCCAGTGCAGGGTGGATCCAGTTGCCTATTATTGAGCAAGGAGAAGGAGGAGGAGGAGCGCTGCGTGCCTGGGGGGCAGAAAGATGACTAGGAAGCCATTGTTATGGTCGGTGGACACAGTGCTGTTTCCTTTTTCATCATCCTCGAAAAGCACGCATGGGGAAAAGGGCGGAGAGGAGAAGGGAGGAAGCGTGTTTTGCAAGGAGAAAGGACAGTACCCACAGAAGCACCCACTCTGACAATCTCAATGCAGCCTTTTATAGTGGTATCATTTAATGATACACAAAATTACTCTACTAATATGTTAGTATTTCTAGTATACTACTGTAAATGTCCTAAGGCAGTTATTTGAAAATGGGACTCTAGTGCTGCACACTACCTTTTCACAGGAGGAGTTTGTGGTAGACATTGCTGCCTTCCAGGGTCGTTCAGCTAACATGCCTTGTCCATAAGCTGAATGATATATACCTACAGTAAGAGAGAGGTCCGCCCTCACTGCGGTTCTGTTCACTTCTCTGCTGAGACTTAAATAAAGATCTCAAGGCAGATGTTTAGAGTTATGATGTGATGATGGTAAAACCGAGTCATTGAGAACTGGACTCCAGTAACGTAGGACATAAAAGAACCTGTATATTAGGTCATTGCTTTAGGGACATATTTGAGCTGCTGAGTCATTAACTCTTAACTGCTTTGCCAAATACCTCTAGTTTAATAAATTACTGACAATATTAATGTTGTGAAGTTAATAAGCGGCACTAACATTCAACTGTCTGAATTTCCTTTTCTATTTGAAAAAATAAATAAGTATGTTCAGGATAGATTAGACAAAGGTTAGCTGCAGGAAAACATTTCAACATCATAATGAAAATGGTGAACTTCAAAAGAATTACTGTATTTTTTTTAATTAATCTTTGTGGATTATCAAAAAAGATAATTAAACTAAGTTCAGATGTTTTCTTACAGGGGATTTATTTGGAATTTGTTCTTTAACCCTCTTCATTCTCATGATTACCCATTTGTAATGAAAAAAATTTAGAATAGCAAAATAAGAAAGTTAAATAGGAATTATATTTAAACATCTTGAAACTTTGGGAATCTTGAATATTTATAGTTGTATCTGTATGTACATTACTTGCAAAGGTTTGTCACTTTATTGTAATAGCTTTCAGAGCTTAAGAGTATACGTAAGTAGTCATTAATTAGTATTATTAATAATAAGAAGAGCAGGTTTTGCTTATTTCTTTTACTTTAGTAGCACAGTAACCCTAATGTATGCTATAATGTAACACTTAGAGCATGTAAGTAGCAGCAGCTCTGATGATTAGCTAGACCTTAAGGCTGAAATATGAAGCGAGCCACAGGAACACAGGAGCAGCTACAATTCCTGTGCCATGGGATCTGTCCTCTGCTCCTGTGTCCTCATCTGCGGGCAAAGCTTGCTTCTCACTTTAGTAAGTAGTGGGTGATTTTGTCTCACCAGCTGGGATTTGCTGTGGGTAAGCTACCAGCTCTTGCTGCTGTTGTTTCACCGGGGAACACTGTCCTGAGCCTTTGTAACCCCAGCCCTGGGGAAAGGGCTGTGGTATGGAGTGGGGGTGTGAGGGGGGAATATGCTGCCAGCTATGTCTGCATTTAAACTCCTCCTGGCAGTCAGGGGTACAGCCAGTAGGATTATTTTGTGTATCCATGTATAATGTAATGCTTAGTGAAGGAAAATAAACAGTCTCCAGGTCCTAGCAAAAGAGTACAGGAGACACCTCTGCTGAGGCTAGAACTGGTCCATATTTCCCAAACAGAAATGGAAAACAGTACTTTAAAATTATGAAAAAATTAGAGGTAAGAGGGTTTTTTTCTTTCTTTCTTCTTCTTTTTTACAGTTTGTCCTTTTTGTGATGTTTTGAAAATTTTAATACAATTCAGGGAAGTGACTGAATACATCTAGGTAATACAATCTTGGAGTTAGTGGTTTGGGTTTTTTTCTGCAAACTTATATTAATCTCATATATTAATGTTTTTCAAAATACATGCAAAATATAGATTTTTTTAATACTTTAAAAGGTATGTCATAATTTTCATTTCAGTATGTCTTAATGTAGAGTTAAGTTGAATAACATTGAATTTAGAATATGTAATTAAAACAATTTTCCCATCAAATATTTGTAAGGGAGGGACATGAAGGGAGAAGGGACCGGGAAGAAAGGGGAAGCAGGGCAGGAAGGAAAGAAGGAGGAATGAAACACCAGTTTCACACGGGTTAAATGGAAAATATTCTCTTTTCTCCTTGTATAGCTTTCTGTGACTTGTCAAGTCCTGATTTTGAGTTAGGGAAGTAGACATTCTTTGTTTCTTTCCCCTTCCTCACAAAATTTTCCAGGTCTTATATATTCATTACAAAGAAATACAGCCTCAACTGTTTTTCTTATGGACTCCTAAATTAAGGAAAAATGCGTAAATATAACCATCCAACACATGATCCATTGAAGTAATACTAACAGATCAAGTGAATTAAATTCCTGAGGCTATGTTTTAGGATGTTTTACTATGTCTTATTCTTAAAAACTGAAGAAAATGCATGAACTTTCACAAAGGATCTAAAAGATTGTAAAGAAATTGTGTTTGGGGCTATGACAAGTTATAAGCGTATCCTACAACCACAGTCTTAATTACCCCTCACTAAATTCATGGGACTGCACACTCACATTGCAGTACAAGTAGGTGCAGTCTTGCTTCTATGATAAGAGTCACAGCCATGTTTAAAAATAAATAAAATAAATTGAAAATGTGTATCTAGATCAGCTTTCACAGTGAATTAAGATGTTCAGATGGTAGACTAGCTGTTTTATTACAATTCTGAACTAAAGCTATCTGTAAAGCTTTGGTGTCTGTTTCTCCACTGCTGACTGACTTCCCCTTTTCTGCAGCTGGTCTGTGGAAAGTCACCACTGATACCTTTCCTCGTCCCTCGCAATCACAAAAAGATATTCCTGTTCCAGTACCATTCTCTTAATGTGGCTGTGCCTTTGCTTTTCAATTTTTTCGCTGCTTTTCTTTCTTTCTTTCTTTTTTTAAATTATATTCTACCTGTGAAAAGAGAAGATACAAAGAAGCAGCAAGGAGATCTGCAGGGGTGTGGATTCTTAAATAATTTTCTAGAAAGGTCCAGGTTTGAGTGAGGCAAATGCACATTGATCTAGTGATTTTGCACTCAATTTTTGGTATTCCTTGGAGTAAATAAATTGTAACCTGTTTCAGATAATCTGTTTTTCCTCTGTAGTTGTAGGTCCTAACAAGGATGTTGTACCAGTGTCAGGTCAAGTTGGAGTAAAATATGGTGGCTTAATTGGAGGTTCTGGAGTTAGGTGATACAGTTGCAAGAGGAGCTCAGTGAGATGGACACAGTTAGCAAGTAGCCACATAACAATATATATAGTGATATAACCTTTCATTTCTCCTTGCACCCTCCTCAGGGTCCCAGATTTATTCACTGCTGGAAGTCTGTACGTATTCCTGCAAGAATCAGTATTATTTGCAGAATTTGAGACACTTCTTCACTGTGCAGGAGTGAGAATGGGGGAACAAAACATGGGAAAGGAGCTGAAGGCAGACAAAAATTAGTTTAAGGAAGCTACACAGAACTGGTTCCTGGCACTCCCATGGAGTTTTTTAAATTGAAAAAAAACATTACTAGCTGCTGTATTTCCACTTCCCTATTAGTTTTTACTATGAGGAAGCCTGAGCTCAATAGGAACTCTTAATAATATAGAAGTATTATAAATATAGACAAAAATCACAAGGGAAAATAATATCCTAAGAACTCCAAGCTGGAAGCTTAGTGTGTGGGCACTTTTCTGTAATTTTGCTATTAATCTCTTTGTCTGTCAGTTCCCTATTTGGAAAATAAGGGTGAGTCCATGTGTTTACTCAAGCGTGCTGTGTTATCAAGTATTCAGCTATTATGGTAAGGGTAATTTTAAATGTGCTTTGAAAAGTTCATGTTTTAGATTTTTGCTCTCAGATCATGCTCTTAAGGGGAAAAACTTTTTTTTTTTTAATTAACTGTTCTTGTACTGGCTGGGGCCTGGTAGTCTGAAGCTTGAGTTTAATTGTTACTCTGAATTCACACCAGAGTCTGTCCTATTTAGTTCAGCTTTTAAAGCATTCCTAATCATTTGGTTTGAGGAGCTGAATGCTGCCAGATTAAATGTTACCTGTACCACTGCTTTATGTGCTTTGGGCTCAAGAAACTGTCAAGTTCCTTGCAGGTCTTGTGGAACAGATAGTATACGCTTGTGTAATTTATAACAGTGCATAGGCACAGGAAATGGAATTTAAGTTATAGAAGCAGTTCAAATTTTCATGTAGTTTTGAACTTATATTGTTCTTTTTTGTATAATTTATTGAGAAGTGGAACTGTTAAGAACTTTTTATCATACCTTCAAAACAATACTTTACAGTACTGGCTTAAAACACTGCTGTGTCCTGTCGCTTCAGCCTAGATACAGTAAAAAGTTTTAGAAGAGCAGTTGATAGCCAGTTCATCTCAAACATGGCACTATCTCATGTTTTTCTTTCATTCTTTAGAAGCAAGAAAGGGTTTATACATCTGTACATTTACTGCTTTCACCCTACAACTGTAACCCCGCTCTTTGAACACTATTTTTACTTAAATGTTGCATTTGTGTTTAGCATCTAATTTCCATTGTGCATGAGAAGTATATTATTGCTTATGATAGGGGGAAAACTTATTGATTATGATTGATGTGCAATTATTTCCACTTCTATGTGATCCTGTGATTTTGTTACCACTTGTGTGTTTTGTTTCAAAGAATGATGAATGAACTTCATAATGTTCACTTTGGTTTCAATTCTGATAAGCATCCAAATATTTTGATGCTTACTCAAAACTTATCCAAAGTTTCCTAAGCTCTTGAGTCTGCAAAACTAGTCTGAACACTTTGACAGAGAAGGGCTTTCCTCATGAGGTTTCCAGTTGTTCCACTAGTGGAACCTGATGGAAATACCATGAGGTCAGCTTTTCTTCCAGTTGTTCCAAATCTTTAACATCTGGACAGAAAACAGAAGTGAGAAATCCTGCCCTGAAGTGGTATTATAGGAAAAATTGGGTTCTAAAAATAGGTGAAGAATGACTGTTTTTTTAACTCCTCCAAGCTGGTTAATCCATGACTGACAAAAATCAAGAACCCAGAATTACAGATGATCGTTAACTAGTACCAGAAACTATAGCCTACTCAGCTGAGACCTTTTGCTCCTTAGAATTTGGTTATTTGCAAAGTGACACATGCAGAGCAAACCTCAGATCTGTTGACAGCTTAGAAATTTTCAGGGATAAGTATTCATGCTCATTCCAACCAAGTATTTATCCATTCATGAGGGGGTAGTGCACAGGCCCTGGCAGGAAAAGGTTATCTCAGCTTTGTGCAAAAAAAATTCTGTGTGTTTCCTCCCAATATTAATACTCTGGGTGAGCCCCTAGCTATCAGTGTTACCTTCTTTAAATATCTCTAGTTTCAGATTTAGTCTATTGAGAAGGAGGGGGAGTTTAGCTGGTGTTGAACTTAGCATTGAAATGACTTGCAGCCACAGAGATGTATTTTTAGACAGAAGAACTGGATAGCTCAATGTGTTCTACCCTGTTAGTTGGTATTTAGTAAGTTTAAAGTATACTTTGGAGAAATCAATGATCTCTTTGATGAAGCCCCTATTTTCACTACCTGTGATCTTCTGTTTACTGTGCTGCTTCCCACATGCTTCATATCAAACCAAGGATGAGTAGCACTCCCTGCATATCCTCTGATTTTACAAGCTCTTACTTGTCAGGTTTATCTTCCTATTCCAATCCCAGACACCAGTGCAGATCAGGCTGCTGATAATTGTTCACTGCCAATACCAACATCATGCTACAGGTTCTCTGTAGCAATAGAGTGCATCACCATGTAACGTGAGCACTGCTCCCAGGTTCATTCATCTGAAGCTGGGAAAAAGTTCTGAGGTTCCTTTTCCCCTTGAGAGATATTAAAGTTCAGGAAGCCTTTACAAGTGGGCAAGCAAGGACCGCCAGCATCCTCCAAACCCCACAGATCAGAAATGTGTGCGAGAACACCCAGTGGCGACATGCTCCACCAGGCTAAGGTTTAGACCCCCAAAGTGCATGATCAAGAGTAAGGAGTTGAAATGGGCTCAAAAAGAAAAAAAAAAAAAAGATTAAAAAAAAAAAAGATAGTGATTAAAAACCTGAAATGAAAGTGAAAGCCCAAATTAGTTTGCTGCCCGATCTGTCTCTCACTTTGCTTGAGGTCACAGACTTTACAGAATTTTATGGAGTGCAATGTGTGCAGGCACTGTATAAACCATGCTCTCAGCACTTCATCAAAGACATTTCATCTGGGACGAAGAAAAGAATTTTAGCCTTTGGTAACCTCCCTGACAGGAAATACTTCATAACCAAAGTTTTATCCACATTGAAGCACACAGGGAAAGTACCAATGAGGCAAACACAGGAGTGTGTCTTAGTCCCTGGACTTCTGCACATACATTGTAAAATAGATATTAAAGTTACTATTCACTTTATGCTTGTTTTTAGGAGACAAATAAATAATTTCAAGAACATATATGTCATTGCAATCATTTATAGGCAGTATCACCAATAACTAACTTAAGTCAATACAGTCCTTCCAACTCCCTTGCCTCCCAAGTCCCTGGAAGCCCATGGTTGCTTGGTACTTGGTCAGACATAGAAACTGGGTGCCATTTCGCACTATGTACTGAATCAGCAGCCTCTCCGAAATGATCACTCACCCAGCATTCACCCATTCCTGACCAGCATGTACATGAAACCATCGCATTAATGACCACAGTGAAAACTGACTTGCTGCCTCTTCAGTCTCTTAGTAATAGGAAACAGCCCTGTCTGGATGGCATCTCAGACCTGAAGGGAAAACATCTCACCAGAAATAAGAACTGAACAAAGAGAAAGACCTGCCTGATCCTGTCCTCAACTCATCTGCACCTGAAACAGAAAGGTAAGGCTCTTAATCTCTCAAATAAGGAAAAATGAGACAAGCTGTTTAGAGACTTTCTGGCAGACTCAATAGAAAAGCCAGGAAGTTCAGGCAGATTGTCCATCCGACTATGAAAGATGGCTTCTGCTGTGACCCAGCTAGGGGCAAACAAGGCTGACCGGGTCTGGGAGCTGATTAAGTAGTCTTATGAGAGATAGAAGACCCTCAGAAAGGAAGAGCTCAGGACTCTAAGGTTACTTTATGTAAAAGCATATTGAAACAGAGTCCATGTCTCATATCTCAACAGTCTGAAGTAATTCTTGAATTACAAGTATTGGGAGCAGCAGTTCACATCAACTCTGCTACTTCACCTTTTAGATCAACGCCCAGACTTTGATCCTCAAAACCAGCTTCTGGGAGCTCACCTTTGAACTTTCAGACTCAGCAGGGGTATCCATCATGTGTTCTCCAAGATAGGAGAATGACCAGGCAGAAAGCCAGGAATGATTGTAGGGTGCACAGCCTATTTTTTTTTTTTGGCCTTGGACTTTTTGAGAATGCATATGATCTTGAATTTTCTTCATAAGTTTATAGCATTGCACTATTTATTTTAAGCTTCCTTTTTTATTGTTGTGAGTTAAGTGTTTTCTCTTTTGTACTGTTACAGGCAATAAAGTTTCAGTATTTGCACTTCTTTGGAAAATAAACACAGGTTTTCCTAAATGTAATTGATATAATAAAGAGGAAATTTTCAAAAGTTCAGAGAAAAATCAAGTTTCTTAAACATTAAAATGAAGTATCCAGACATAAAATATGATACTTTGGCTTATTGTTTCATGAAATATTCTTTAACATTCTTATAAAATATTTTCAGAGGTCCATGCAATGTTGTACAAGACATAAGGAAACCATCCTAACCATTAATTTAAAAAAAAAATATATGAACAAAGCCATAAAAACCAGGGCCTATAAAAGTCATACAAAGTATTTCACTATTCACTATATATCATAATATTCACAAAACATTGTGGAATATTCATAGAATATGATACCCCTGTACCTAACAATATTCAGACAGCATTGCTTGTAGTATAATGAAATAATGAAAGTAAGTGTAAAGCAACACTGCCACTACAAACACAGTAAGAAAAGAACAAAAAGATCCACTCGCCTTTCCGTCGGTATCACTCACAAGGTGTGATACAAGAACCTTTCACTGGTTGGTTATAGCACTGTTTCCCAGACTTTGGTAATTTTTTTCCTCTTACTCATATTGTGCAAAGCACAGCCCACAATGTTAACCTGAGACAGGTGTTGTAAGGCAGCCTGCAGTCTCTCATTCTGAGACGGAGACCTTAAAATCACTGTGATGCACACACTCACACCCTTGCTTTTGCTAAACAGCATCCAGATAAGTAGCCCTTCTCCGACTGCTCGCCCCATACCAGGTTGTTTCACTATTGATTAAAGGCAGATGTGGCGCAGTGAGCTGCTGCTAGGTAATGAAGGGCATTTTCTCGTGAGCAGTTAAGCTGCTCTTGGTGCTCTGCAGCTCTGAGACAATCTCCAGCAATATGCTACTTCATCATCCAGAGAATCTGCACTGTATACTATCCCCACGGCACAGGCACTTTTCACCAGGCAGTGTTCAGTTGGGGGATCCATAAGTGGCAGTGCTCCTGCAGTGGAGGGGAAAGCAGAGTGCTGATTGAGAAAGTATATGACAGCAAATTCAGAACAGAACTAACCAAGAAACAGCTCAACAAAAGCATGACAGGAGAAAAATCCCATTATTTCTTTTTTTCCTTTTTTTTTTTTTTTTTTTTTCTTGACTCCTCAGGTTCTGGAATTGCAGTCACCTCTGATGCCTTCCAAGTAGGGAAGGAAGATGAAAGTTTCCAACATAGCCAGCAGTTATGCACTACATGGATATCAGTGATCTCTACATGGACGGCAAATTGATTTCTTTCAGATGCTCTTGACTTACTGTGTATATCACACGCACAGTGGGTCCAATATGCCCAGCAGATAGTGAGCTTAATCTTCAATTGATCTGCACATGTGCAGCGAGTGCAATGCATTCTAGACACAGAAACTTTACTGTGCATGTGAGGTAAGTGCAAACTGAGTGTTTTCAATTAACCCAGGTGGCAAGAACTTGTAGGTTCATTGCCCAAGCATAAACTGACTGTACATAATAGAGTATGTCTTATGTGCATTGATACATTGGACTCATTGCAAGTGCAATATAAAGTTGACCTCCATGGACATTATGCAGAAATAGAGCAGGTTGCTACAGAAAGCAATAGGGCAGTTGGCTATGAGTCTTGGAGGCTGGCACGTACCCTTCCCTGTGCCTCCCACTGCCCCTGGGGGGATCCCCTGTGTGACACTAGACCCAGAAGCAGGGTGGAAAGCAGCACAATACCTACTCAGAACACAGAGCTCATTACAGGGAGAAAAGGCCGACCATATACAAAGTCATTCGTGCTGCCTTTGAGTCACAGCTGGCCATGTAGGTTTGGCTAACCCAGCCCAGCCGTTCCCGACCTCGTGTCCAGTGCCGGGAAGTTACAATGCAAGCAAGCCTACAGCTTACTGGTTTGAAAGACAGATAGTAAAAATTGACCAGAATGAGTGAATATTAATGCTCAGTATAAAGTTCATGAAAAATTTAGTGATGTTTTCTTTATTTTTTTTAAATAGGAACTCTGCTTGTAACTGCCATTGCAGGCCGATAACTTCATTGAATGATTCCCTACGCCAGATCTCCTCTTCCCCCATCCTTCCTAAGCCAGCTCAGATCCATGGAGTAGGGTGAAAATTTTGGACTTCTTTTGTGCTCGTGTGTTTTTCTGTGTTTCCGTTTCTATCATTTCTATGTATCCCTACCTCGCTGTAGTGCAGTGCCACATTCTACAGGTTTCAGCTGAACAGTTCAGGATCATTAGCAAATGATGCAAACTGCCGCCCTCCAGAAAAGCTACGCAGGAGTGGGGTGTGGGCCTGTGCTGCGTGTGCGAGCAGCACGCAGCCTTGTGTGCATCAGAAAATGGGTCAGAGATGTGTAACCTCCACCTGCCTCCTATCCAAAGTGCAGTGTGGTCTGTACCCCGGAGACAATCCACGCACTGTCAGTGCCCAGGGGTCTGTGTCAGCAGCTCTGGGACACGGTGGGGGGGTGTTTCCCGGAGGTGTGGCGTGCCCACCCTGCTGTGCACCGGGCTGGGCCGGGGTGTGCGGTGTCTGCTTGCCCCCGGGGACCCGCTGCCACCGGGATGCTGCGAGGGGCGGCGTGCCCAGCAGGCCGTGACCGCCAAGGGTAGTGCCCTCCATGTGGCATCTCCTGGGAGGGGGCCCGCGCCCGTTGTGGGTGGCTGCGGCCCCGTGGCTGCTGTTTCCTGGAGGGGTGTAAATGTGCCTGGGACCGCGCAGCCCAAGGCCAGCCCCTTATCGGTGGGCCGGGGCGCTGCGTGGCCGTGACCGCGACCGCGGGAAGGGTGGCGTGTGGTGCCGCCCGTGGCGCCCCCCGCCGGGGGTCGCTGGCGGCGGGGTCCCGGTAGCCACCCCTCTCCCCGGGAGCGGGGCCCGGGCGGAGGAGCGGGGCCCCCCGGCGGCGGCGGCTCCTCGGCGGGTCCGGTCCTGCCCCCCGCGCGGCGGGTGGGGGCCGGGCCACCCGGGGGCCGAGCCGGAGCCGCCGCCGCCACCTGAGGCCCCGGCGCGGGGATGTGCGGGCGGGGCGGCCGCTGCCCTCCGCGGGGGCGGGCTCCCTCGGCACCGAAGTTTGCCCGACTTGTGCCGAGAGAGGCGCGTCCCGGCGCGGGGGGGGCACCGCGGCGGAGGAGGAGCGGATCGGCGCGGTCCCGGCCGCTGCGGGCGGCGTGTGCGGGGGCGGGCGTGGAAGAGGTGGGCGAGCAGCGATGACCTTTGCGAGGAGCCCGCGAGGGAGCGGGCCAGAGGCAGCGCGAGCGGCAGCGGGGGAGGATGGTCGCTGAGCCCCGGAGCAGAGCCGCCCCGTAATGCCACCATGTAAGTCTCCTCTCCGGGCTCCGGGGCGAGGGCTGCGGCTTGCCGTCCGCGGCGCTCGGGGACCGCGATATCCCCCGCGGGCTCCTTCGTGGGGCACGGAACCCCGGCCTATGAGCAGGGCTTCCCCCCCACCCTCCGCCCCCGTAGTAGCTGGTGTGTAATGTCAGGTTTGAGCCGCGCAGGTGGGTAGGGCTGAAGGAATGGGGAAACGAGAGAGTCTCACGTCGGGCGCTCGCAGGGCAGGGCAGGGCAGGCAGCGCTCTGCCCCGGCCGGGCTTCGGGTCCGCCGGCGGCTCCCCAGCGGGGCCCGGGCGGCCGCGGCCGTTCCCAGAGCACCGTAATCCCGTCCTTAGAGCCGCTCTGGTGAGTTTCCCGGCGCAGGGAGCCAAGGAGCGAAACTCTTGGCCCCGCTCGCCGCCCGCTGTGAACGCCGGTGCCTCGGCACCCGCCCGGCCCGGCCTCGGGGCCGTGGTCGCGCACGTCGAGGAGCCCCGTCCAGCACAGGCACCATTCCCAGCCCTCCAGGTGCGGTGCCAGCACAAGTAGGGAAAAAGGGAGAGGGAGGGCCGGGCGGGCTCCATAAAACCTTCCCAGCCCCACCGCTCCTCGCCGCAGCGCACGGAGAGGAGGAGGCAGCGCGGGGCTCCGCCGCCGTCCAGGGGCCAGAGGCGGCGGGGGCGCCGCGGGCGGGTCGGTGGCTCCGCGGGCGGGTCGGTGGCTCCGCGGGCGGGTCGGTGGCTCCGCGTCCTCCTTCCCTACCGTCCGTACACACGCCGCCTGGCCCCGGGCGGGCCGCTGCCGTGGCCTCTGGGCACCTTCCCCGATGTTTTGCCTTCACTGACAGGCTTTCACCGAAGGTAAGGCAAGGTACTAAGGTTTGGGGTTAGGCGTTGGCAGCCAGGGGGACCTGTGGCTGGACCGAAGGCAGTCAGGGGAAGGGGCGAGGGGTGGGGGTTTCTAACAGTGCACGGTGAAGTTAAGGCTGAGATGAGAAAGAGTTCCTAAAGAGCTAGTGTTGCACTGCTACCGAGCTGCAAACAACCGGCAGATTAGGTTGCCTCCAACTCGGAAAAGTTCATTTTGAATGGAAAGCCAAGGGACTCAGACAGATCTGATAGAGCTGGCACTGTTTAAATTAAAAGGCCGTGTCCTGGGTTTTTTCATCTCTTTCTGTGAGTGTGAGGGAGTTTTCAACGTCGACTGTAAGAATAATTAGGAACATGTTATGCTTAACCAAATGAAAGTTTTAAGTGGTATTGCATAATTAATCTTTCAAGACATTCGAGTACTAGAGTTGAAAACAAGGGTTTCAAAGTTAAAATCGACTCCTCTGTTAGCCTGCAGGGACTGAACTGTGAGTGGTAATCACCTTTCACTTGTTGTAGTTCCACTTAAGAGTGATTAAGCTTAAAATCTTTTTGTTTACAACTTCCATGAGAAAAAAATGTGAAATTGATGTTAATTTTCTTTTAATTTCAAAGCGTCAGCAACATTTTTCCTTAATAACTTTAGACATGTCAAAGACCAAAGAAAGTCATGTCAGACTGCCTAAGGCAGAATTCACATCCTACTCCAGGGAACTTTGCCGAGGCTTTGAACAAGGAAGATGGTGTATTCAAATATGTATTGCATGTTTTGAGACCATACAGTATACAAATGCTCCAGGATTATTCACATTCTGTGTATATCTTCTTGCAGAGTTGTGCGCTCCCTAAAAGGTGATAATGTCTGGCTGCTGGCATGTAGAGAGTAGAAGGTTCAGTGGTTAGATGTAACAAGACTCCCACTAATTTCATCTTGCTCTATGACAAGTTACGATCCATTTATGGTTTAGATAAATTACTAAATTTTGCTCTTCTGGAATGAATTGTGAATAAGCTCATTGTCTCCCTATGTTATAGGAAATGAAAGTAGCTGTGGACTGGACTATATTGAATTGGTAGCTAGAGTGCATAGCTGGTCATGTCGCACAGTGCCTACAATGGAATAATGCAAGTCCGTAGAAAAATTAGTAGTTCTTCTATCATACTCCAGAGAAGGTCACTTTCTAATTTTTCTGCTCTTAAAAGAAAAAAAAAATGTTAGGAGGGATAAGAGTATGTCCAACTGTAATGGATGTACTCCTAGCTTAGGTGTCCTAATAGTCCCCAAGTATATTCAATAAAATGTTGTTTTGGTTCTGTGTTTGACAATCTACAATTATTTATTCAGAGCTACCAGCATGTTACCAGCTGGGGACAGAACAGGGCTTTTTCATTTAAATTGAAACAAAATAGAGAGGAAAACCCAGTATGAACAGTGTTCAGCAATTCTAATGTATCCAGGGTTAAAGACTGAAATAATCCATATATATTCTGAGCTCTTTTTTATGGACTGCTTTGCTTACTTAAACTCTTCGTGTATTTTAGCACATTGCTGTGCTGATATCCATTCTCTGAGCTATTGATGAATATTAAATGACAGAACACATCCTTTTAGTACTATTTAAAATAGCAGCACAAGACCAAAAGGGTCTCCTGGGCCGTCAAGTCAGTGCTGTTGTAGCAGGGGACTGTATCATCCCTTGACAAGAAATAAACCAGTCCAGAATTGTTTGCCAATTTTTCTATTGAATTATTCATGCTGTTTGGATTCAGTTCTAGCTGTTACTAACACTAGTAATCAAGAAAATGAACCTTATAATAAATATAATCATAGTGGGTATTAACAGGTGAATAATATCTGCAACTAAGTAGTTTTTTTGATGCCTGGGAAGTATTTAACAGCTGCTCTGGCTCCTTTTTGTAACTGTCTGCCAATTGGGATGTCATATTACAAAAGTATCAGGGATGGATTTTGTTATGGAAGAAGACTTTTTGTTGGCAATGTGTTAGCTGACTTCTACCCCTGATAACTGCTTGTGTGAACAGGGGTGTGACACACCTCATGGTGTAAGGCTGTGAGCAGTCAGGTTTCTGAATTGTAGCTTTTTGTCTATGCAAGATCTCAAAAACATGTGAATAACTGATTTCCTCACTCATTTATAGCACTCAGCTAGAGGTTATGCTTTTTAACATAGATCTTTAAAAGTCCTCTCCAAAAAAACCAGGTCTGTCTCATGGTGCCTGCATTAGTGGAGTCTTTTGGTAGCATGCTTCTTTTGTGGTCATTCTTATTTGGATTTGATAAACCTCTTTTTCTTGTCAAGTGACATGATGTGGTGTAAAGAAAGTTCTTTTTTCCTTCAGCAGTAGGGAATATAAGTGGCGTAGACAGGTTTGCTATTTTTTACCTATTTATTTTGGTGGATAATTGATTTTTATTATTGTATTTTTTTATTTTAATTTTTATTTTTTAAAAAATTGTAGAATTATCTAGCCTTTTTTCCCAGGGAAAAGAAGTCTTTGTAATTACTCCTTTCTGCTTTGTTGCTTGCACTTATTTATGCTTTGCTCTGTTGTTGATTATCCATGTTTTTTAAATCTTTCTTGACATGCTTTTTACAAGAGTGAGGATGAGGAATCAAACAGTAAACTAACACTGTGGAATACTGGCTTGTAAGTGTTATCACAATGCAAGTAAACATTAACAAATAGAAACTGGCCAAATAAAATAGTGTTCTCAGACTAATGCAGAATCTCAGATTCTTTAAGAAGGGCACTAAAGGCAGTGTGACTGGGTAGACTCACTCCAGACTTAGGCAGCAGAAAGTTGTCATGTTGTTTTTCCTTAAGTATCTCAAAAGTTGTGTCTTGGATTATCCAGCTATTCAATAAGCAAAAACTCCAGCTGAGTTCACAGAGACATCAGAAGTGGTGATTGCCGTAACACATAGAAAATGTACCAATACAATGAAAACCAACACAGATTTCTTCTGAATTACTAAACAATTGTTTGTGACTGTTTCCTAGTCTGGTAACTGTAACTCTGCTTGCTCAAAAGTAACCAACAAACAAAAACCAGTAATGCAACCACTTCTATAGGTTTGCATTGGTAGATCATGCAGCAGGCTGGCATGTATTTTACCAGTAGCTGCAAACTCTTCTGTAGAAACAGCAACATTCTTCCATATCTCTGGTATGTCATGCTGTTATCCTCAGCATTTCCATCTTACTACTCTGTGATTATATATGCATGCTGCATGTGTTTGCATATAACCATTTTAATGTCTTTAAAAGGACTAAAGGGCTTCTGTTCAAAGTCCTTTTTCTAAAGTAAGATTAAGGATACTGTGGATTTATGAATTATATACATTGAACAGTAACTGTTCCTAAACCTCAGCATTCTGTTGTCTGAGACTGTAATAGGTATTTTTGGGTCATTAAGTTGAAGGACAATAATTCTATTGTTTGATAATCTGGTTATTTTGCATGTCTGGCATCATCAAAGAGATTCTTGTATTTCAGAGCCCAGAGTATTTTGTGCTTGTCTTCAACACTTGTTAAGTTTGACTTTACAATATCTCAGAAAAATAAATCAGTTTCAGATTCCTAATTTGATACAACTAGCTATAAAGAACTGGACTTCTTTTGTAGTCAGACACTTGTGCTATGTAACACTGCACTGAAAGGAAACCTAGCTGATTTCAGCAGTCTATTGAAGTGCCATTCACCTGGGCCCATTGGCATCTAATCCACAGGAGTGGTTTGATGAACTACTACTTTTAAAACTGAAACATTTGTTGTTCCTTTACAATGGTTTATCTTGCTGCATTAAGTTTGGCTTGTCTACATTACAGAATTCCACTTTGGGAAGAAACAGGAGCTGATACTGGGAAAGAATTTACATTTGCTCCCAGGTTTCACTGGCAAGTTCACAGCAATGCGTGGGGAGCAGAAGGAAGATTATTTTCCCAAGTTTAAGAAAATTAATTTTTCTTGCCACTGAGCATGACCTCTGTACTTTCTTTCACTTACCTCTTTCGCATTTTCATCTTGATAAATCATACTGGTGGCCATTCCAAATGCCTTTCTTTTTTCTGTATTTAATATGCACTAACCTGCAAGACATTTGTGTTCATCAGTGTTTCTTCGTGACTATTCATTTGTGGTTCTTTTTCACATACTGTTGGTGGGAATAGACTTGTGAAATATTTTGGGGATTCTGCTAGATGTTTTCTCCCAGTGTAAGCAGATAATACCTTACCAAACAAAAGCCAGTGACCATGGCCACATAAGAGGAGTAGAAGTTGGTCAAAATAATTCATGTTGTGTTTCATTACTTGTTGCTTGCTTTTGCTTGTTGCTAACTTGTTGAATGAAATGATACCGGAATGTAATGGAGCACCATTCATTTTGGATACATGGTTAAAAGTCTGACCAAATTTATTAAGAGTCCTTCTTGCTTCCTCTTCTGCCCACTATGGAGGAAACATTTTGGTTTAGCCATTAAATGTCCTGTGTGCTTCAAGGCAAAGGAAACTTTAACTTCAAGCTATAACTGGTAAATATTTTTATATAATTGCATTGGGTTTATTAAATAATAAAGATGTCCCTGACTTCACTGACAGCACAGGTGAGCCCCTAGATTTTGGCAAGGAAAGTTTCAGGATTTTCATTAAAGTTGTCAGCAGAAAGTTTGTAGCCATCAAAATATTAGCAGTGAAAAATATGGAAAGGCTGGTTAAGGGCAGAGGCAAATTCTCACCTACCATCTTCATATAGTTAATAACAAATATCTATGTATTTTATATATACATATATTTGAACAGCATAGATGTATTTGTATATGTAAATTATGTAAATAGGTAAAGTAAAACTTTGCAGCCTCCAAAAAAACTCTTTCAGACTGTCAACATATGGGCTGTTTCTTTTACTGAAACACCACCCACACCTATCTGCTTAGAAGCCCAGCCCTGACCAGTCTTCCACTTTGTTGTCCACTAAGAACCAGACAGCATCATTTCTGACCCTTTTCAGCAAGCATAGAGACTTCTGTCCCTGTTTAAGTAACACTAGGGCCATCCATAATTTTCAAGTGCTACTTTATTTACTGGTAGTTACTAGTTTGAGTAACAAGAGTATTTTCTCACTTTCTTGACTTGTAAAGCTTGCTGAATTCTTGCTTGCTTTTTTTCTACAGGATGTCTCATGTAAGTGAAATGTGGTGCTATCACTGGAAATGGAAGCTGCAGCACTGTCTCTGCTTGTTTACCATATATATTATATTCATGCAACAAGCAGGTAAGTCAGCGTATAATCTTCCCACTTAAATAAATGGTCTAGGAGCCAAAGTTTTGATTACAAAGGACTACGCTTACGTATGACTGAATTATGTACAATATAATATTTTGAGGAAAGTGATGTGTTATAATCATTAGCTGTGATAGGTTGGGTCCTATTTCCTGCTACTGCTGAATTTTCTTTTTGTTGTTTTTTATAATTTTGCTGTTATTGATTTTTTTTCCTTTGAATTCTTTCATTTTATCATTCCTTTGCTTTTACCTCATTAATACCTACCTCTCTTTTGAATTTCTTCTGGTTGGAATACTGTGAGTAATCATGTAGTTCTTCCATTTTCCACAGTACTGTTTGTGCCTGTAGATTGTGTATTCAGTAACCTTTCACTCTAGTTCAAAGCTGTAAAATAACTGTAGTATGCTTATTATTTTTAAACACTTTTATGATTCAAATAATAGAAACATTCCTCAGCAAGCTATACGTGCATAAGATAATCATACACTGTAAAGAACAATCAGTTTAAACTTAAAATCATCTTGGTCTGTAGTGACACTTGAGTACAGAGTAATGTAACATATTCTGACTGTTTTCTTTAAACATGTGAATGAGAGATTTCATTTACTAAATGTCTTTTCCTAACCACTAGAGTGCAAAGTATTTTAGGAGCTCCAGCTGCTTTACTGGAAAAAACCTCTGGAGTTTATTCTGGAGCATATGAAAATTTTGGAGCAGCTTGTAGTGCTTAGCTAATTCCATATCAAATGGGTAGTGTTGCTGTTACAGACTTGCCATTGGAAAAAGGATGGTTTATATATAGAAAGAGTTTCTGACTTCTTTGATATTGTTTTTTTCTTTAAATAAAAAGTGCAGGGGGTTGGGTTTTGCTTTGTTTTTAAACCCGCACTTTTTATTTAGGGAAAAAGCGATGCAGTAGCTGTGTGGTAGCAGTTTCCAGCTCTATGTCACTTTAATAGGTGCTTTCCATTTCCATTAAATTGTGTAGCCAGAAATGTTCTTAGGTCCCAGCTCTCACCCATGGCTCCATTCGGTGGTGACCTTTGTGTCCTTGTGTTGCTGGGCTGTATGTGGTACTGGGCCATGCAGCTGCCAGCCTCACCATAAAGTAATCAGCAAAACCTGCTCTAATTTACAGCTGCTGGAGGCTGTTATGGAATGACTAGAACAGTAAGACCCGAAGACCATTAGTCTTTGCTAATTCCTTTTGATAAAAGTTTAGTTATTGAAAATGCAGGTGACACAGCAAGGGTAAGTCCCATGAGCCGGAGGGTCTTAGCCAGTATGCTGTGAGGACAGAGAAAGCCAACTACAAGCTCACCAGTGCATTCAGGTAATCTCAGCATATCATTGCTACCTGTGCTGGTACTGAACAAGTAGATGGATCAAAAGCCCTATGCCAAACTCCAAGATACACTTTTACAAAATCATATATGCCCCTGACTAACTACTTCACCAATGAAGTGGTTGGTGCCATTGCATTGGTAAAAGCAGCCAAAGTGTTCAGCTAATTCAGTCTCCTCTGTTATAGTTACTGGTGGAGCTCTTTTCTCAGGCACGGGTTTGGCATGTGGAGGCTCAGAACCAGGTCTCTGATGGAAATCAGAGCAGAGACCTGAACCTGGGTCTTTACATCTCAAGTACATGCCCCTGGGGTCTTTTTCTTTCTTGTTTTGACTGGAAAAGATTTGCAATCTTCAAAACTTTCAGTAAATGGAAAAGACATTTCCCTATCTTCCTGAATGATGAGTAGGTAAATAAGGTATGCTGGAAACACCCAGGTTCAATAGACAAATGTTTGCTGTTCAACAGTGAAAGAGATCACAGATAGTCTGCTGTTAATACCAAATGAAATGAAAATGAGGCATTTACCTTTACAGCAACCTGTCATTTGGCAGCACTTGCCTGTAGACCCTTAGGATTTATGTGTCTTTTTATGTTGATGTAAAAGCATAGGTTATACTGCAAAAATGGAGTCTTTTCATCTGTTAGTTTTTAACTGAGCAAGGCAGACAAGGTGAGAAACACTGCTGCTCCTGCATTTTTTTATTGTCTGTTCTTGAAAGGTGTTGGTCCCTTTGGCTGTGGATTCATATGGCATCCATAATCTCTGGCAGCTTAAGCTTTGCTGAAGTTACAGTAGAAATATCATAAAACCTGACATTCATCCAGCTTCACTAGTGAGCTGTAAGCTTAGAAAGCTATTGGGGCTTATTAAGCTTTGCCTAGAGGAGGTCACATATAAGCAAGGGATTAAGATCATCAGGTACAGGTTTTATGGATTATTTACAGGGCTATTCATAAGGATAAAAATGTCAGTCATGCTGTGACATGGAAAAAATGCAAAAGTGATAATGTTATAGTTTAACTTGAGATGAACTGCGAGACTTGGCCTGCTTTCAGAAACAAAGTTTAGGAGAAGGATTACACAGCGGAAAACTTAGAACAGGGGCAGGATGGTCTGTGAAGAGGATATTCAGCCACAAATTGATCAGTTAAGTACTAATGAACAGATGCAGCAGTGGAGTGTAATCCCAAAGTATAGGCCTGATACCTCAGAGGAATCAGTGGATGGAGTCTGACACTTAAAACAGAAAGACGGAAATAAATTATTAAAAAAAAAATTATGAAATTGTAGAACATACTTTAGTTAAAATCTCAGCAGCTGTAACTGTTCTGGCTTACTGGCTTCAGGTCATGCCTTGTGACATGGGGTGACGTTACAGAGCAGCTCAGTAAGCAACTTGGCAGGTTTCCATTCCTGTCTGTGGTAGGTGTCCCTGATGGCTTTGTGTGAGTCATTTAATTGTGCCTCAGTCTCCCTGTCTATAATGATGAATGGTATGTCTTGCCTCTATTGTAAACAGTTTGCCTATCTTCCAGTGGAGGGACTGTATAGAAGCTGAGATGTTACAATCATGGTGTTTTAAACAGAAGTAGTTAAATCTGCTTTTATCTGAGATTCAGACATTCTTAACTTTCCATTTGTATGTACATAATTCGTTTCAGAGGGCCTAAAAGAGAACAAAAAGAGTGAATAGAGTTCTGGAAAACATAACTAATGGGGGCAGGCAGAAGGAACTGAGATTTTTTTGGTCTAGAGTAGGCAGAAGGGGGAATGCATAAGAACTGAGAATATTTAAAGAGATAGCTGCAGTGGGAACAGATAGACGGATCTTTCTGGACAGCTGAAAGGGCAAAAAGAATGGGCTTAAATTACAGCGAGATAGATGAGGAGAGGGCATCTCATCAAAAGGTATAGATAGCAGTGGAATAGATTGCCATGGAAGACTGGGGAATCTCAGTCCTTAGGAATGTTTAGTAATATCTGCCAGAAATGGTTTAAATCTATAGCCCTTCCTTGGGGCTGAGAAATACATTAGGTGATTTCCAGACTTCCCTAATTTCTGTAGTGCTTCCCTAATCTTTGCCATATAGAATCTGGTTTGGCTCAAAATCTGGGAAATGAGGACATCCATTGGAACTTGCACTTCTCAGAATATGACAGCGCTTTTGCTGTGCCTACAAAATTGTGTTGGTGGTTGTCCTGTTGCAATGGCCTCATTTTCACCTGACATATGGAAGCAGCAGTTCAATATGGGAAGTAAAAACTGGCAGCTTCAGGTGTGTGTAACCTCACAAAAAATGTTCAGTTTAGTCTCCCCTTGCTTTTTGGCTTTTCTGCTCTCATAGCAAAATGTCTAATATTTCAATATTGTACTGTCTCTTGGTTTTGCCTGTGCTTTCTGTGATAACCCAGAAGCAGAACTGGAGTTTTTTTATTGACCTTGAAAGCACATTCCAGTTTGCATAATTACTTTCCAATGTTGTTTTCAAGTCTCTTGCCAGTACTGAACTTCAGGTTTTTGAACACTTGCACATTTTGGGGAGATTGCAACATCCTTGTAAAAGTTTTTACTTTCTGTCATCAATAGATACATAATTACCCAAAAGTCAATAGCCATTTTATGACTACCATGCAACTATATTGAGTTTTATTCAAGATGTGGAAAATATTTATTTTAATAAAGCCATGAGTATGTCAACAATTCTTATTACACGATTTCTGCATTATGCCCCATACTGCTGTTATCACAGAATTACTATGACTGTAACTAATGCCAGAGTGAGCATTTGTCCTTTTGTTCATCCATCAGTAAAGTGCATTGGTGTCTGTAGCCACTTTTCCATGTCCTCAAAGGGCTTTAATGAATCCCCAGGAGCTCCCCAAAGAGTAGGTTTCAATTCAATTACAGTCCTTGAAATCTGCATTTCATTTAGTGAGGATTCAAAGCAAAAACTTGTGCAGTTTTTAATTCACCAAAAAAGAGAGGTTGAGTAAAAAGAATAAATCTGAAAGCAGTTCCTTCACCCACATGGCTGGTAATGGTCTCCAGTATGGGGTCATCTCTGCCCATCATGCTCCTCAATTGGAACTATGAAGATAAAGGAGGGATTAAAGTCCTCCCTTTGTTTATGGCAGAGTTTCAGAGTCACCGTGCTGGCCCAGGAGCCTAATGCGAGATAGGAAGGGAGTATGGTGGGAAGTATTGCTCATGCCACCAGCACTAGCAGCAAGAATCACATTGCCATCTGTGAAAATGGGTTGGGTTTTATCTGGAACGGCCCGAGTCAGGAAGTGTGTTTTTTCACCAGAGACCTGAAACTGCATACCACAGGCAAGGGCCAAATATCCTATCACCACATGAATGATGAAATTGCTGTCAGCACGTTCCCTTATCTTCCTCTCTCTTAGCATGTGCACAGCAAGAACCAAAGTGCCAAGACAACAGCCCAGTCAGCCAGCCAGCACAATCCTTGCGTATGGCAGGGAGGCAGGGGATGATTTTATAACATTACTACTGGCACTTTATGAAACTTCTCCCATGGCATCCCCAGGGTGGGAATGGGCGTGCATATATTGCTGGGCAGGGTCAATGTGACTGTGAGTGTTGCCCCTGACTTAGGCATGGATATTCGCGTTTCTGAAAGTTACGGAAGAATTTAGAAAACCTAAAAAGTTTGGTAAAAAAAAAGTATTCGGTTTGGCAGTCTCTTTCTTTACATAGACATACATACATCATGTGTAATTAAGAGATTAGTCACAAGGAATCTGGATATATAATAAATAGCTCCAAAGTAAGTATTTTTATTCTTCCACCTTTCTCTGTCAGTCTTCTTTTCTGTTTTAACATAGCGTAAGCAAAACAAATCAAAAGCAATCATTTATGTTCTGTTTAATATCTAAATTTCTGTTGGCTTGAGGCATGTGTTTAGAATTTCTGTTCATATAAATCTAGCAGACAAAATGTTACTGGTTGGCTTTCTTGCATTTCCCTTAGTCGACAGTTCATTAATGTCAAAGTAAATCACAGTTGGAATTAATTTCACAGGAAGCTGCCTCTCATTACCTCTGTTTACTTTTTTAGCTGTAGTTTTTTGATGGTGCTGGTAATTGTTTTCCCTAAAGTGTTTGGACCTCATTGCATTAACCATAATAATATTGCCTTAAAAGCACAGTGATATCTCCACATACCCCCTCTAATATGCACTTGTAGCCAAACCCAAATGGAATATGGTCAAACATCACAGAAATTCAAAAGCTGACTAGGACCCCATCTTACAGGGTTGCTGCATTCTTCTAGTAGAAGATAGGCTAAGTAATGTACCTTTTTTTCTAAAGAATATATGTTTCACTGAAGATCCTATCTTTATGACCTGTAGATTTTAGAATCCATTTACAATTTTCTTTGCCTCATTGTTTCTGTTCACTGTAAAATATTAAAAACATAGCCAAATGACAATTTGTCAGTTTGTCAATATTGTCTATGACAATGGACAATAAAAATGTCTAGCTCAGTGGTATATCTAATAATAGTCCCAAAATAACTTGTGGCCAGCTGAACTGTGCTTTACAAAAGGCTGTCTCTGGTAGAGATTATTGTGTAAAGAAATTAAGTCTTTATGTATTTGTCAGTTGCTCCCAATGAAATGAATGAACATTCTAAAGTATGTTTCTGTCTTATTAAAAGACTGAAGTCTTTGAGAATGTCACGTTTTTTCTCTTGTGGATTAGAAATGTGAGAAATGTTACATCATGAAGTTATTCCTTAACTAGGAATAGAAGTTTTCCAGATAGAAGTACTTTACATATAAGTCTAGCAGTCATATGACATGCATTTTACTATGTATTACAATTAATAGAGTAATTAAAGTGGATGATTTTATATACCAGTGGACCTTTTAGAAGTGAGTGATTACCATTGTGAAGTCAGCATTTCTCAATTAATCATATAATCTTGCATATTATGGATGCATATTGCTGTGTCCCTGATTGTTTTGCCGGAGCATTGGATTTGTTTACTTAATGGGATTGCTTAAGTGATTTGCACAAGGTGTAACATGCAGTGTTCACTAGATCAAGGTGTCAGTTATCACTGATAATTGAAATGTTAAAATGTGTACTTTTATTACAACCACAGCCCAAAGATGTCTGAGATAGATAAACTTACCCATATATTATGTATGGAAAATACTAAAATGAAAAACAAACAAACAAACTTTTATTTTTTAAGAATTTGAAGAAAATCAAGGGAATTAATTTTAGCTAGAATTTATTAAGGTACTAAGAAATAAGAAGACCCATCTGGAAAATTACATTTCTTAAGATTGTGTATAGAAATACCTCTAAGTAATTCACGTGTACTGTTTCAGAAGTCCTTCCTTTCATCATAGAAGAGAAAAATATCTTTCCCATGAGAGGAAAATAAAGTATTTCAGCTATAGACTGTAAACATTTTCTACAGAGTTAACTAATATTAGTGTAATAGTGATAACTTACATCAGAGAGGTACATCCCTTACTGTGATGCATTGAACAAAAACTACTTTTCCTGCCCTAAATATAATATCGGCATTCATATCAGGGGAAGGGAGGGCTTCCAGAAACATCTCTTGTTTTGTCTGGGTTCAGTGCTTGCTGGTCATCTTAGTTCCTGTAAATGACAGACTAAGCTCTAACTCTTGCTGCAGTATGGGAAAATTAAGTGCATAATTTATAGTTAAGAGTTCTGCTTATGTAGCCTGGCCTCCAGGTATCGTTCACATTAGTTCATTTTATTTGCCTTCCTTGAAGGATCAAGCCACTTTCCACTCCAAGCCCAACTCCAGTCATAATTTTTTGGTACCGCTATGAACTTGTACTCCTTTTTTCTCATCTTTCATGTTGCCGTTTTTACCCTATGGTCTGAGACACCAGCAGCTTCACATCAGCAGTATGTGGAGTGTTTTCAATTTGTTAATTGGAAACAATGTTGCTAATTGTCCCCAAGATTTCAGCCCCCAGACATGCTCACCAATTCCCATTCTGTGAATTTCCCCTTTGGGAATTTCCAAACATCTTTTCAGTTATTTACTATGTTGTCCAAATTCCAGTGCAGCAAATAGTCACTTTTGACAAGAGAGGCCACCACAGTGGTAGCTCAGATGATTGCTTAATATTCCAAAACTACAGATGTATCAGTCAAGATGTAAGATACTTAATATTCTATAGAAGTGCAGCTTGGCATATTTTCAGAGGACTTTTTGAACGTTGTTGTAAACTGAGAAGGTGTATGCTGGAGAATATTTTGCTCAATTGAAGACTGACAGAACATTAGTTACCATTCTTGAAACCAATTTTTTTCTGGATATTCCCAAAGCAGTCCAACTGTCTTCCAGTACACTGTAAAACAACTGCTTTTTTCAGGGCTAAATATCCATAAGAGTTAGTTCTTGCAGAACACAGGGTAGATCCATGAAAAGATCATCACACAGCTAACATAATTTTTGAAAGGATACAATGCAAACGGAGTGTTTCCAATTCCAGCTTTTTCAGTCATGAATATGCTTCTTGACGGATGTCAGACAGAAAACTGCAACTCCGTATCTTGGACAGAGTTTGTTTTGTGCATGCACTGGCTTTTCACACCTCTTTTGATTAAGAGCTGTGCAGTAACAAATCCATACTATGAAGCTGAAGGCATTTTTTTATTGGAACTTGCTTTTTAGGTGGAGAAAGACCTCATGGTCAAAGTTATTACAGAGGCAATTGTACAAGTGGCCCAGTCCTCTGTGATTTTTGTTTTGTGAGCAGTGAGGGGAAGTGTTTGTTTCTCGTTGTCTTGAATTTACAGGAAAGGTTTATAAGCAGGTTTAAATTTTAAATATTTCACTGTTTTTTCTTCTAAATCTGTGTCTAAATGTTTTCCAATTCCAAAGTAATGTTAGTCATATACCATACTCACTTTACAGAAACTGGAAGAACTGGAAGCATATGAAGAATCCTGAAATCAGCTTGTCTGCTGAGTCATTAAAAATACACCAATAACTCAGAGGTTTCATGCTGTGTGGATGTCCACCAATCCAATGTTTTAAAAAAACAAATCGCTCAAATGGTGTTCAGCTTATCTTGGATTTTAACTTTGGTTTAGAGAATTGCTGTATTTCAACAAATCATATCTGTAATACACATAAAGAAATAAAAGCAAAATGCTGATGTCAAACAAAGACATCATTCATACAATGAGTTAGAATCTATGACTTTTAAAAACCAACATATTGTTTGGCTGATAAAAGTATTTAAAGGAAGTGCAACAATAAAAACATTGAGCCCCCTCCCTTGCATGGGTAAGCATGGTACATCAAATGTTCTGTCTGTACCAGCTGCTCTGGTTACATTTGATGATGTAACTAGTTTATAAAAATGTAGGGTTTTTTTCTTTGACCTGTCAGATTTTGGCAGCATGTTGTTTCCATGATGTGCTGTAATTTGATCTTATTTTGGATTGGGTGTGCTTCCGCTCAAGTTTTGCCATTGGAAGTGGCAAAAACTTTGTATAGCAGCAATGCCACCAGTTGGAGCTTCCCACTTTCTGTCTCTGCATATGGGGAATTACTCTTCTGTTAAGTGATTATTTCAGTGCTTTACAAGTGAATTGCATCTAACCCTGCATTCTGAGAAGGGTCAAAATAGGAGAAGTAGCACTGGTACAATGATGAATTCCTCCGTCTGGTGGCACGTGGCAATCAGGAGACAGTACTGAGGATTAAAAAGGCAAACATCTCTATATATACACTCCCTCCTCCTAATAAAATCTGTGCATATTTTTCATGTGTGGGTAATACCAAATGAGTGATTTCTAAATCACCTGCCAAACACCAGTAACTTAGAAGTTACCTGCAAATAATATGTTTGGCTTAGTCAGTTGTCTTTAGTTTTTGATCATTTTCTTCCCCCTCCTTATCAAAAGTGTCAATGTATGCCATACAAGTATTCTCTTTCGGGCAACTCCTGTAGTTACTGACTCCTTTGACTACTACCCTCAACAAAGTATCTGAAGTTGTTCTGCATTGTTTATAGCATATCAGAATTGATATTCTGGCAATTTAATTACATCATCAATAGTTGAACTCAAGATCTTGGGAAAAAAATTGCCTATTTTCTTGTGCTTGGCTGCATAAATCTTTTCTGAATAGCGCATCATAGCAATGGAATGCATCTGATGCCAGAAATGTAGCTGAGAAGAGTCCAGTTTTTAAAGTTATTGTTTTCAAAACATTTATCTTGCTTTATTATCTTAAACAGTTTTCTGATGTAATAAACATTCTGAATTTAAAGGAGAAAATTAAAATGTTAATTTTAAAATTTCACCGTATATTTTTATTTCTAAAAAGAATTAAATTTCTTAAACAAAAGATTTTTTTCAGGGAAGTAAAGAAAAATAACTCTTACTAATAATTTGATTGGAAAAACAATAAAATCAGCAAGCATGTCACATGTTGCTTGGGTTGTTTATGCTTAGATTGCAACATATCTGCTTTAACCTTGAAATAGTTTTGCACAGATTTTGGAAGAAGATATAAGGAAACTCTTCAGTAAATGTTTAGCTGTATATAGTCTGGTGGTTCCTCCATTTTAACTGGATTGCATAACATTCATTTTACTGGGTTCCACCAAAGTCAGTGCAAGTTTTACTGCCCCCTTGTATAAAAGCCAAGATACATCACTCTTGAGCACTTTGGAAAATCCCTCCCCAAATAGAAACTATTTGGAAGTTGGTGTCTTGGCAAAACAATATTGTTGTGTTAGAGGAAGCCAAAGTTTCTGCCCCATGCCTTTAAAAAATTTAACCTGCATGATGCTGCAGCATTGCTGTTCAGTGTTCAGAAAGCAAAAAGGCTTACAAGAACGAAAGAAACATTACTGTGTACACTTGGCAGTGATTATATGTTGTAACTTGTGGGTTTTGTCTGCAGTTTACTGTGATCTCACCCAGTAATGCATGAAATGGAAGAGAGTTTTGTATTCTGCTTTTTGTCTGTGTAATCCCCATGTCATGTGAATCCTGACTTTGTACTTAAGAATTGACTTGAGCTCCAGCAAAAAACTCAAATGCACAAATGCTCCTGAAAGGACTGATACTGAAAGACTTACTCTTCCAGCACTGTTAGTGCTTTATGGAGGACATGGTACCATTTGCAGGAGTTTGGTGCGCCTCAGATTTCCAGAGATTCAATGGGAAATGAGCATTCTCAGCACTCCCAAAAACTGAGCTGAGAAGACAGCGTTTTTGCTGTTTCACTCTGTTTTCAGCTAGGTTTACTGCATCCAGTTGGGGATTGTTCAGTAACCGGCAAAGACAGTTAAAATATAAGAATCCAGAAGTCCACTCTTGTTTCTACTACCCATCCATCCATAATCTGCCTGGTTTTCAATCCTAACACACAGAGGAAAGCATTTCTTAAATGGATTGCTTTTGATTATAGTGGCATGAAAGATTTTTTGAGCTTTCTTTATGTTTTACTGTAGTGTGTATGTTTCTAGTGAGAAGACAGCTCAGCCTCGCCAGAGTTTTAATCTTTAGGGTGAGGTCTGCAATGCTTCTTATCTTAATCAGCTACTGTGTTTATTCACTTGAAATATGTAAAAATCTGAAGAAACATCTTCTGTTAGCAGGCATGAAGCCAAACTAAAAAAAAAAAAAAATTAAAAAAAAAAATCTGGTCTTTCAGCAGTTTATGGTATTTCACATTAGATTCTTATTAGCTTTCCTTTGCAGAATTCATTGTAAAGAGTGATACATGACAGCAGAATGGAAATCTTACATATTTGAAAAATAGGAAAAGGTGTTAAGCTAGAATCTGGTCATCAAAACATGAACGTTGTGAGTCACAAACATAAATTACTTAATAGCAGCTGATGAAAATTAAAGGAAACTCTTTTTTTTCCTGCCAAGAAGCTCTTCTGTGGTACTGGCAATTTGTTCTTTATCTTCATGTTTGTAGTTTAGGATTTTTTTATATTGGCCCTCACAATAGTTCTTATAAACAGTCCACATTACTCCTTTTATATTATTCCTTGTAAAACATGTGGTGTTGTAGTGTAAACTTAGAAGTACATATAAAATACCAATGGTAACAAATACAATAATCAAACGCTATGCAAGTAGACTTTGTATGGGCAAGGTAGTCTATACATTCAAGAGCTGGTTACCTGGAATGCAAGGAAATAATCTGTGTCATTAGATACTATTGTTGGGCTATACTTACCAATTTGTCAACAATTATGAAAAACACTGAAGACTAATGTGTCCAGTCTAAACACTGATCTAGCAAATATGTTCCCATAAGGATCTTTCTAGGGGTTATTGTGTCTATTACACATACAGTTTTCAGTAAGATTAATAAATCACCTGCTATGTTTTTAAAGTTCTAATATAAATGTTAAGTAGTAATAATGGTGGTATTTTATTATTTTTCTCCATGGAGCATGATCTTTCATAAGTAAGCCAGTAATCATTGTCATATCTCACAGGAGATACAGTCTGGATGTAGGATCGCCCATTACCCTGTGCTTGTGTACCATCATAAATAAAGTTACTTGGCTTGTTCTTTGTTACTACTTTGAAAATTCAATTCATATAAATTATAAGTGATAAAAATTACTGTTAAAAAGGTCTATAAAACTTTATACGTTTATGATGCAACTCTAATACAGGTAAACATTGAGCTAAACTTTTGGAACAGTTTAAGGACAAATATCTATACGGAAGCATGTTACTGTGTATATTTGGATTGTGCAGGTGGATCTCCTGTGCTGTCTGTGCGCAGTGACAGATTTATAACGGTAGCCCAATAGCACAGAGCCTTTGTCCACACTTTAACTAAATTATGTTCTTAAATATGGGCTGCTTTGGTTATGGAAAAGTACATTGTATGAGTCTTGGATGAATAATATTTTTCATTGTGAGCACCTTTTTATCAGCAGCAATATGAGAGGTTTGAGTGAATATCCAGACTCCCAATTACATATGGTTATTGCCATTTCCCTGTAATCTATCTTTTCTAATTACGACACAGTACATTTATTTCTGAAATTTCACATGCTATTAAATGTCTCTTACTTGCCTGTTACTGCTTTAAAGTAACACAACCCTTCATTCCTACCAACTCTGACAAAGAGCAAGACATTTAGGTTTTTTAACTTTCTAATCATTTCCTCTCTTATGTAGAGGTGAGGAAAAGACTGGGATTCAGCTAGTGAACTGAAATTGAGAATGATAACTTCAGATCAGTGCTTGCTACTTCAGGTGAAATGTTGGGGACCTGTGTGGTGGAAATAGCAGCATAAACTAGTGGGATAGGTTTCCTTTGTCACACAACAGTGGTTTTCAAAGTTTGATTTAGTCTAAATAATAGAAAAAGGCTTTAAGAAGGAAATATTATAAAGAAAATACTAAGGCTGGAAAGCTGGCAATTCAATAATTTGGAAATTGAAGAACTGAAGAATTCAGGTTGCCTATGAAATTTTCCATTTTCATATCCACCGTGATGATGTAGGTTTTATTTACAAAGTCACCTGCTTTTTGTCATTGGCCTCCAGCTTTGTACAGAGCAGATGTGCTATGAGGCTGAAAATAAATGTAGGTTTTAAGGCCTTTGCTTAATGTGTGGCCAGAGGTAGAATATGTACACTGAGCGAGGCACTGGATTGCAAGATCTCATGGCTGGGGTGACTGAAGGCTGTGCTAGAAAACTGAACGCTGTCTCTGACTCTTGTCTGCTAGGGGTGGCTGAGCAAGTTAATTTCATGGCTGTCTTTAATGTGTCTCATTTTCTGTGCCTAATTTAAAGCTATAGAGTGATTTGCATCTATAATTGCAGTTGAAGTGAATAGGAACTGTGTTTGACTATATTAGCCTCTATATAATGCCACAAATCATGAATAAGTTAGGTCTTGTGTGCCTGAAATGAAACACCTAATGTTAAAGGATTCTTCCAATCTTGATATTCCCCAGCTACCCCTCTATAAAATGTATTTAAGAATACATCTTCCCTCAAATTCATATTGTAAGTTTTTAATTAATAAACATTGGAGAAACATTCAAATGTTATACTAATGAACACCACAGAAGAGCTGATGAGGAAATTGGTGATTCTGTCTCGGGAGAGAACTGGAATTGCTGCAAGGCTGAGGGTCACGCATCGAAGAACGGTGGTAAAGCAGGATACTGAAAAGTTGCTTGTTTCATGGGATTTGTCCTTCCTGTGCACTGAATGAGGTCCTGCAAAAACGGTAGTGTGTGATTATGTAATTGAAGATTTTTTTTTTTTTCAATTATCTGCACAAAGGCCAAAGGAAGGTTAACTCTGGCATTTCCTAACTTCAGTAGTCCTTGATTGTGCAATCCTAATGGTGCCTGCATGTTTCTGGGAGGGGTTTATATTGTTGGTATGTGTGTGTATATGCAGATAAAGATGTGATTACTGTTAGAGATGCTTACTTAGGATTTTAATTTAACCTGTAGGCAGAGCAGAAAGTCGTGTTAACAAAATGTTATTTACTTATTTTTCTTTTTTCATTCATTCTCACTTAATCAGGATGTTCTTCACCACACTTATGAGACAGTTTAAGGAAGATGAGATTGACAGTAATTGGAGTAATCAAGCCACTTCACTGTGAAGCTATTCGTTTAGGAGTAAAACAGCTTTCCTTTTGATTTAATTATTTATTGTGGCCTTTGAATGACCCAGAAGTTAGAACAATAGCAACCTCATTCTGTGTGACCTATGTAACGCCAGAACATAGTATTTCATAATGAAAAAGTAAAAAGGAACAAAGAGGTATTCTGTTGTAGTACTTCCTACATGCTACTATCACTTGTATGATCCACCACCCACCACCCCCTTCATTTTTTAATTCCACCCGTAACTTCAAGAGGATTTCTGGTTATGCATTTGAAATATATCCTTTCTCCACCTTTTCCAACACAATATCTTTCCAGGGTGATACTGTGCACAAGGGTTTTGGTGGGGGGTGGGGTGGGGTTTGGTATTCTTTTTTTTAGGCACTGTATTCTTAGTTTATTGATGGTTGATTTGCGTTGTCTGGTTGGAAAAAGGAAACAAAACACTTTGCATTTGGAATTCAATGTTATGCTTAGCAAAAGAAAGACAAGAAAATACCTATCTAGAGAAAAGATGTTAAGGCTTCTACTTCTGCAGTGCTAGTTTCTGGAGCAGCACTTCAGGAATGTTGGAGTCTGGATGTGTAGGTCCCATGTGGACTGAGATTTGAATGAAGGTGGCATTTTGCTAGGAAGTGGGGTTTCTGAAACGCATAAAATCTTTCTGTGTATCTGAAATAATGGCAGGGTGCCCAGAGCTTTGTGGAAAGAAGCCTACTTCTTCAGCAATAAATAAAATAAGTAAGTAAATAAATATATTTAGTCAAGGGTAGGATATCTTTGATGTGATGTTCTTTTGCTAGATGAAAGACTGCAACTGGCATGCAGTGCCAAGCATCCCCCTGCTTCCTCAGTGCCTTTGGTGCCAACATCCTCAAAAAGAACATGGATTGTAATCCATAAGACATCAGATTTGAAAAAGGATTTCCTTTAGAGCGAAGGTTGTTTTTCTTACCCTCCAGGCATGTAGCTATGGTAGGACAAATGAGTCTCCCAGAAATTAATAAAAGTTTAATAACAGTGGCAGTTTTCAGATTACAAGTCATCAAATAATTTATTTTTCCTGTAACCATGGACATGATGCCCATCTGCCCTTGGGACAGAAGTAAGTCTGTTACTGGTTTAAGCCAGGGGTCCAGGCAGGCCAGTGGTCGTAGATGGGCACCTGGAATAGAAGAGTTAAAACAAGGCCTACATACATGGTGCTTCCCCTTAAAACTCTCCCAGTCTTCAACTGTTTCCATTTTGGGAATTAAAATCTCACTGGGGCTGGTGTGGCTTGCCTGTTTAGTAGTCTGCAACAGATTTCTGCCAACACAGTCCTTTGGAACTTGCACATCCACAGTTGTCCTCAGGCAGGGGGTGCCACGTGACCACTTCCTGCTGCATGAAGGGCCACCTAGTTCCCTTTGAACGTGGCTTCTATAACAAGGGGCCACCAAGTGAAGACAGTGAGCAGATACTGCCTCTCTTCCTTTTCTGGGTCACCTGCAGACATTTTGTATACCTTTATCGGATCTCCGTTACATCATCTTTTCCCCAGCTTGAAGAGTTGTTGACTACTCCCTCGCTTGCCCAGACCATCCCCACACAGGATCCCCACCCAGGCATCCTCTGCCCATGACTCAAGGGTTTCATTTAAGCCCAGGCTGGGACAGCTATACATGTCCTGGGCTATCAGCTAGCTGGAAGCAACAAGAGCTGGGTGGCCCATGTTGGGGGAGGATCTGGGAGCAGGGGTGACCCCAGTGCAGACAGGGCCCTCACTGTCTGGGCACACTCCCACCACGTCTGAGCTGGGTTAACAGACAAGGTGAGGCAATGAACCACATCCAGGGTTCATCCAGGGAGTCAGGTCAGGAGCAGCCAGAGACAAGGCCAGAAACAGATACACCTACAGCATATGCCCAACAAGAACTGAAAGCCAATTAGAGGCTTTTAGTGCACTTGGTGCATTGTCACACTTATCTACATTGACTTTTATTTGCCATTTTATTGCCTAGTCATTCTGTCTTATGAGACCTTTTTTTCAGTTCTTTACAGTTTGCCTTCAAGGTATCTGCTATTTGGAGCAGCTTTCTATCAATAGCAAACTGCATCTGTACTCTTCTGTTGCTTTTCCAAATACTTTCTGGATATGTTAAGTAGTGCAGATCCCAGCAAAGACCCCTGTGGAACTTTGCTGGTGACTTTCTTGCCTTTTTACAGCTTCACATTTGCTCCTATGCCCTGCCTCTTAAACAGTTTTTTATCCATGCCAGAACCTTCCTTATTATGTAATGGCTGCTTAGTTTCCTTTAAAGCCGTTGGCAAAAGTCTTTGCCAGAAACTTTCTGGATATCCAAGTGAATTATGTCAACTGGGTCACATTTACCCACATAGCATGACTGGACGCTGCAGAGAACTCCAAGAGGTTTGTAAGACAACACATCACTTTACAGAAGTCATGTTGACTCTCCCAAATAGGTTTTATTTATCCAGGTGTCCACTAATTCTAGCATTTCTTATACCACCATCCCTTGTGGTAGCCATGGCGTTGGTCTGCTCAGTGAGAAAAATAAAATTGGAGTAAACTAATTTTACTTCACTGCCAGTAACCGGCAACCTTTACAGGTGTTAGTGTTATTAGCAAATCTTCAGAATGTGTGATGTAATTATGCTGCTGTTCTAGTGCTCTAGACCGAGACTACATCTTGGAGAAATGGGCTCAAAAATAATAGGATGTGTTTGATCATGTTGACAAGCAGTGGAAAGGACTGAGTGGTACTTCTAGTACTTTATTAAAATGTAATGAAAGGTTTGAGCAGCTTGCTTGAGTGGTAGTTCCTCAATATAATTTTGTCCCAGAACTACTCTTGTGGCTCACAGCTGTGAACATTAGCAGAAGAATCTTCTCAGTTGCAGCGGGTAGCTAGACCACAGTTTGACTAGCTTGAGGAAGGAATCAAATATTTGTCATATAATGCTTCCTCAGACTGAAGGGGAGAAAAGAATCATCACTGGAAAAAGAAAGCACGAATTTCTGCTTATTTCTGAAATGCAGAATAGACAGGAATAAACTGAAATGCAGAAGGAACTGACAGAGTCTGAAATTCATGCTGTACGTTCTGTCTCACAAATGTAGAGACAAACCTATTACCTTGCACAGTGCAGATCTGGTAGTCACGGGACTAGCAGTCCTACCTCTCCCTAAAAGAATGAAGCACTTCTGCATATCTGCATATAGACAGAGATATGCTCACATACATAGAACAGATTATTTCTTATTGATGGGCAGTTCAGAGATCAGCTGTTTCAGAGATCAGTGGGTTTTATACCTTTGTGTTTGAAAAAACATGCAGAAGTCAGTTCTAAGTGAGAGATAACACTGTCGTGCTAGTTTGTGGTTTTTTTAGTAAACACAAATACCAAGAAACTTCTGATATTATTGCTTCCTGGAAAGAACTGTTTTCTCAGAACAGGAAGGCTTGTAATTTGTAAGTGAAATAGCAAGGTTTGCAATTGCAGGGAATAACAAAATCGGTTAAAAGCAGATTAAAGTATAAGACAAAATAGTGTGAATGAGAATACCCTAATTATTTAATGTATTTAAACTGTTAGGCTTTTACATTCTTTTGGACTATCAGCATTACAACTGGAACAGCAGCTTTTCATACATTCCCCTTTAAAAAAAATAATTACATAAATATATATATAAAGATAGTGGACATGATTCATAGCTAGAACTTCTCAGAATTATTTTTAAATTAATGACAATACTGGTGTGCAAGAGTAGCCGCATGGGCAGGACGTCAGTAGAAGTGTTTCTCTCTATACCTGCCTAGTGTCTTGCCTAGAATTTTTTTCCCCGCATTTCTATTCTAAAGTTATATTTTACCTACTTGTGATTATTGTAATACGTTTCTAATACAACTGTTTTCCATAGTATCTTGGTCCTCTACAATGTTTACCATCACTTTGACTTACTGAGGTTAAGAAATTTCTGCACTGGAACTACTGGGTTTTTTTATTGTCACTGTCATTTGCCATGAAATAATACATTTCATATAGCATCTGTGCTGAGTCATGGATTACAACCAGAACGAGGTGACTTCCCATTATAGCTCCTGCTTTGGATTTTGGAATGAAACTGGGCCTTTGGTTAGTTTTGGAGACACAGTCCTGGGAGGAGGACCAGCTTCAGGCAGAGCAGAGAGCTGTTTTGAGCAGAAGTCTGCTATAGGCAACAAAGTAGCTATGGTCCTGCTACATATAGCCCAAGGTGGCCTCACTGCCATGAGGGAAGGGATGTGAATGTGTGGCTCATGCTGGAGGAGGTGGCATCACCACTGCAAGCAGCAGCAACATCACAGACTGATAAAAGCAGTAACTGCTGCAAGGTTGGCTTTCCAGACCTCCCATGGCAATTTTCATCATATCTGTGTCACTTAACCCACTCTGTCCCTGAAGCTGTCCCATGCCTGAAGCTGGTCCTCTTCCCAGGACTGTCTCTCCAAGACAAACGACTTTGCTGGAGCTGCTTAATCACAGCCCCTTCTTCACAGACATGCAAAATAAGATCATTCCTACTCTATTGAGAAGATTTGAATGTAAGTGGTGGTATTTATTTCTGTTGATATGTGCCATTTAGAAAGTCAGTATGATCAGCTGTTTTAGGTTACAGCATTCATATTTTTGTCTCTGTTATCATTTTGCATTTGTGTTGTTGGTAGAGTCAGCTGCAGAGGTAGTATTTGTGAAATGCCAAGAAGCTTGAAAAGAAAAGGTGCAATTGTCTGTCTAGTTGTAAATGAAAGAAGATACTTCTGGCAAATGTTTGCAAGTCATACCTGGTGATGAATCTAGGAGTTGCCCAACTACTTACAAACAACCCTCTGCCATTTCTGTGTTTAATAACTGCTTAAAGTTGCTGCTGGCACTTCATTTTAACTAAGTTTAGAGTTTAGGCTGGAGCAGATTTACCAGCTGAGCCAAAAAAGTGTTTCGCCAGCCATGCTTACTACCACGTAGTGCTGCATGTGATTTGATACTGGAAGATGCGGTCACAATTTTGTGACTGTTTAGATCAAAATTTCATCAACCCTTTGTTTCTATGGCATTGCATAGATAGGACTGGGTACCTGATGGGGTCTGTTCAGCATTGTAGGCCTTCCTCATTTTGCCCAACTGTGTCCTAGGCAGACCATCAAGCTCTGCCATTTTTGTAACTGATCCAGACCCAACTAAAAACATGCAAGCAGTTACCATCTGAGCTATTAGAAGAGTTTTCCTTCTTGTAGTTGCTGCAGCCTGATCATAATGACTCAATTATCACATGCTATAAAATGCTATAATTGCTTTTAGTACTGTGTACTGTCAGAGCCTGTTCTGGCTGAGTAGTCTTGAGACTATACAGGAGGGGTGGGAACTGCCTGGATGGAGAAACCCCTGCAGTCAGGAGAGTCACAGGGAGCTGTCTAACACACCTGAAGGCTTTTCAAACTGCAGATGGATCTCCAGCACTCACTGCAGAGTTTACTGTACAATAACACTTAAGAAAACTACAAATATGAAAGAAAATATCAGAATTCCTGGAAAGCTGTTTGAATGAGAAAATGAGTTATTATTACATCAGACTGATTTATTTTCTTTTTTTTTTCTTCTTTTTTCTTCAGATACATTGTTTTTGTCAAAAATGAAAAGTGTATCAATTTTAAAGAAAAATGACAGGATAAAAATTCTAGCTGAAATGCTTTGATGATGGAGAAAAAATACTGCTTTAAAAATTTGAAGGCAAAGCTTTGAGCTATTGTTTTGAATTTACTTTGATATTTTTAAAAAAATTCCTAAAATTTTTAAAGGCAATTTTCTGATTTGCTTAAAGTGACTTAATTGACAACATTTTGCTGGATATTTTTTGAAGGAGATTTCTTAATTTTTCCTTTTTTTTTTTTTTTTGACATAAGAGTTCCTGTCTAGTTATTCCTATGCTACTTATTTTCAAGACTTCTAATTAGCAGCTATCACATTTTTAATTTTCCAGTTACTTCTTTGCTACACCAAATTACCATGTGTGGATGAGCTGACCAGGTACCAGGTATTAGGTTCATATTAGATTACAATGCCTGCAGTTCTTTAAAGATTTCTCAAAAAAACCCCAACTTTTATGTGCTCTTTGAGAGTGTGCTATACTGAAGCTGACCTGAAACTTACTGAAGACTTCTCTGTCTGTACATGCTGCTCAGTAACTTTCACTGAAAAACTTGCAATAATTGGTCCTAGTGCCAGCCTTACAGCTACTAAAATAGATTTTATAGATTTACTTTCATAAGAGCTAGATCTGGAACAGCCCATCTCTTAAGCAAGCAGGTACAATAATACTTTAACTCTTAGGCAGCAGCTGTTTTGCAGACCTTGGCACTAGGGTCAACTGGCGTAATTAGAATAAGAAGGAATACTTTCCCTAAGGAGCTCTTAATATTGACTGTATCTTAGCAGAGCTACTAGGTGAGACTCCTTGATAAAAAAATCTAGAAGAAAAAAACCATAAAGTCACTGAGTTACATTGACTAAACTCTTGAGCAAAGACCTAGTCTTAAACAAGTGGGTATGTCATAAATCAAAGTAACACTTTATGCCTAAAAATTCTGCCATTCCTGCCATTGGAGTCTACCATAGTTCTAGGCTTAGTCACTGACTTGTGTTGAAGAAATAATGCTGTCACAGGACTGTAGCAAAGTAGATTTAGGTCGACATGACAGCTTGCAGAATACAATGACTACTTGGTTATGCACGTAGGTAATGTGAAAGGAATTGTTTAATTTTTCTTATCCATGGCAATTAGACACTGTGGTCAGGGTGAAATGCAAGACTTCCTTTATTTCCTGTTTACACAGACTCTATCCTCATTACTCTGTGCTTCTGAATGATGGTTTTGGACTCTTTCTCCTTGTTCCTCAGTGTTCTGACAGCCAGTCCAGCTTAGTTCTCCCACAGCCTTGGTGTTGGACTGGTTTCTGCAGGGCTGTTATGAAATCATTCATGACTCATTCTTCTCTTGCTTGCATGAGTGAAATATGCCCGCTGAAAAAAATCTCACCGTGGCATGGCAAGGAACACTTACCAACTTGTTAAGTATGTGAGCTGTGTTGTAGCAGGTCTGTACAGGGGGTTCCAAACTATACATTGCAGTATTAATATGCCTCTTCCTAATTCCGACCCATGGATGTTTGGGAATATCTTTGCTCTCAGGATACAGTATGTCATATTCAGATGGGGATACTAAGAGAAAGGGGGAGTCAGACACAGCCTTCACTGTTTTTTCACCAGGCTTTGTCTGCCTTTTTCAGTTCTACCCTTGTGTAAGTACAACGATATGATCATTTAGCAAGCAACAAGGTGTTATGGTGTGCCTTGCCTTATTTTCCATGTCTGTAGCTTTGCTATTGTGTCTCTGCATTACAGCTAGGACCCACCAAACAGTTAGTTCTATGTATTTAAGCCAATTCTTGCCTTTTCTGACACTACCTCTATGAAGGTAACATATTGCCCAAATTAGGCCTTGCATTTATGCTTTTCTTTCCCTTCAGAAATGTTCCATGATCTGCTTCATTATCTTACAGTTTTTATTACTTTCTGCATTCAGGTAGATGCTAGGGCGACATTGTTGGAACAACTTTGTCAGATTGCTTTTACTACTTGTTTATGCAGTTTTTCTTTTCATGCTGTATGCCTGGTAGGGAACACCCTGAATAATGATTCAAAACTAACACTGTAGATTTATGAAGTAATATGAACTTTGTCCACTCCCTTGCCTGCTATATTCTGATCAGGTATTATAACCATTCATAGGCTATATGCTTTCCATGTAAGAAATTGCCACATTTAAAGTGTTCACCTTAAGCAACTTTTATATTTCTGTTGAACTTTATGTATTAAGATAGTAAAGTAGGTAATTTGTTTCTATTTCAGAAACTGTACATGACCAGAGGTCAGATCACCCTCTGAGGTTCCCTTATTGTCAACTACAGTTTTTCATGTTTGAGTCTGTAGGGTTTGATCCGAATCCCACTGCAAACAGTGAGAATATTTCTTTGAGTTGAAAGAGTTTTGGATGAAGCCTAAAACTAGATGGACTGGCCAAGGACCATGAAAGGAGAAAAGCTTCTAGTAAGCATAGAATCTCAAACTAAAATAAAGAGAATTAGATATGGGGTTTATATGTTATTTATATAATACGTTTAAATGTATCTCTTCTTCAAAACTTGAAATTTATTACCCTGAATTCCTGTTTTTAAGTTTTTATCTGGACTTCAAATAAAATATCTAGAACATCTGGGTGGACAACAGTGAATAGGGTTCACCCTAACTTTGTACTTCACCGGGTGATAGGATGCGGATGTGGGAGACAGACACTATTCTCACCAGTCTCCTCAGACTGCTTTTGAACGCTTTACTGATATGCTTCATTAGCCCCTGAAGTGAATTTTCAATGCAGGGAAATGATCATTGAGATAAGTTCTAAAAGAGCTGAGATAAAAGTCATTGATAGGTTCATAAATGAACCCAAGTTTACAGTTCACAGTTTAATAGTTTACACAGCAGATGTGAAGAAGTTAGGCAAAAACAAAAAAAGAGAATCCCAAGCACATTGCTTTGCCCTATTTATTATATGAGGTAAGTTTAAATATCTTGCTGCTCTACTTAGTGCATTGTGAAGGGCCATACTGGTAACATAGTGAGTGTGCCATAGCAATTGGCATATGCTTTATATTTTGCTGGTTTATTAATTGTCACATATGGAAAATTGCTTTTCTGTTAATTATTCTGTGCCTTAACACTGAGAAATTTCTCTCAACTTCTCCCTCCAAATTTTGCAGCTAACTGCATAATCACAAATGTGTAGTCATGGGTAAAAATATACTGACTTTTAACTGTTTGCTTCTCACTCTTGTTATTGACTGTTACTGCAAAGTAAATCTACAGTCAAGAGGCAAAATCCCCTCCCTCATTTTGAGAAATACGCTTATACTCTCCACACTGGTGTGTTTATGTCTTTGGGCTTGCACCATTGCTTTTTCAAATGCTAGCTCAAAAGTTATAGTACCGTAAACTTTAAGATTTTGAGTACTGAATCAGAATAATCGTGATTAAAAACTGTAATAAAAGGTAAGTAATGTGAAAGTAGTGCGAATTGTAAGCACTCTTGGAAATTCAGCGTGAGGTGTTCAATATTATAGTTTGATGAGTGTCGTTTCCATATTCGCTTTTTTTTATTAAGCCCATTTTATTTTAGATGTCAATCAGGCTCCATCACTGGAAGGCCCAGGACTTAATATCTTGAAGGATTCAGTCTTTGAGGCTTTGAAAATTTCAACCGTGGTAAACTTGCAGTCAAACTGGGGTTTTATTCTCAGAGGGGTCCAGATATTCTGTCTAGATATTCAATACTGATGGCAGATCTTAAACAGTTACTTTCATATTGTTATTAGTTCATATTTCAGGTGCAAAGACAGAGAAAATTGATAAATGGACTCCTGCTTTAAATAGGAAGATATCTTTTCTGCTGTGGCTTTGAAATAGGCTTTCCTTGAGAACAGCTGAAATGTAATGACAAATGGTGTTGGAAACGGTGTTAGGGAGGAGAGCACCATGGTCACTGGTGTTCTCTGAGGGTGGGTTTTACTAGAAACATTAGCTGAAAAATTACAAGCTGAGGACGTTAAGTTTTGAGACGATGACACATGTTGGCTTGCTTGAACTTAAAAGATTTGCTGAATGCAATACAAGTGCGGAGTTTAATATTTCAGGAAAATATTTTAAAAAATAACCTTAGACAGAAGGAATATGGGAGAATCCAGGGCTTGACTGTCATTAATTGAATAGTTAAGGCAATTAATGCAGTACAACATGTTAAAGGTCAAGTAAAGGTACAATACTTGGTTGTAAATGTTAGCATATAGTCATTATTAAGTGAGAACAGTTTGTCCATTTAGTTTTATAGAAGGATGGTGCCATCAAGTTCTGTCTCGTACTCACTTCCCGTCTCATTTCAAGGAACACTGTGCACCTGTCATTATACTTCCTAATCTTTTAAAACCTCCTTAAACTGTGTCTCCAGACCTAACAAAATACTTTCTTCCTGTCTGCTTTATATGTAAATAACAGATTCATGAAAGAGGTTTCCTTTGGTTGATTGGCTTGGTTTGGTTTCAGAAATTACAGAGCAAGTCAATTGTGAAACTGAAGTTTCCATTAAGTGGCAAGTGTTTTAGATGTTGTTTCCAAATAATGCTGATGACTGCAGAACCAGTGCAGAAAATAAGTTCCTTCATATGAGGCAAGTTCTGTTAAGACTAAGAAAGCTTTTTTGTTCTTACAGTAAGCTGAATAGTTTGCTGATTTCAATATGGGGAAACAAGAAGTTGTAAGTCTATTTTCAGAATTCCTCTTTCAGTGAAAGATGGATTTCTCCTGGTATCTGAAGTTGAAGCTGTCCAGTTTTGCATAATTGCAATGTTATACCTGTTTTAAATATAAAGACCAGTTTAGCTTTGTAGCAGACATTAAAAAAATCACATCACATCAATAGCTGGAAACCTGTGCATTAAGATGTAGAGTAGACCAGTAACAAAAACAAGACATAAAGCATTTTGAACCCTAACAGAGAGGTTTTCAAGCCAAACTTTGTCAAACCTGTCATAGTTTCCTTCATAAAGAGGGGATATTTTCAGGTTTTATGTGTTAAGCTGTCATATTTGACAAAAAAAGACACACATCAGTTATTTATTTCTGATTTGATCATAGTGAATTTGTTTTCTTCCGTTCAGTAAAGCAGCATGTTGCAAAAAGAGAAGTGGAGCACGCACTGTCCATCCTTAAGGAGTTAAATACATGTAGTTTGATTATAATCAAATTCCTAACTTTTGAAGTTCATTCATCCATGGAATATTTTTCTCTAAGGAACTGGTAAAAAAAAAAAAAAAAAAAAAAGCTATAGAGTTGGAAAAAGCACTGGAATGTGTAGGGAGACTTCTTGATTGATTGCAATGGGAGTTCAGTGGCCAGAGCAGCTGGAGAACTGGATGGAGGTTAGAAACATAAATCATAGAGGCCAGACTGACAAAAATAAAAGGTTCAGGTGTAGTCACACAAAGAACAGTCATTGCAGGCTTAATGGAAGCAGTAAGGACATACTCGACGGTTTAATGCAAGATTTTGCTGTTTGTGTTATAATGTTTTCTTTTCTGCTACTAGATAAGGAGAAGAAATGGACCAACAAACCAGGCGTGTAAGTTAGTAATACAGCTGTGAAGGGATTATTGTTTTGAGCTACGTATGCCATTCCCTTCCATCTTTACATCTTACAGAAACACTAAGATAAGAAAGCAGTTCTAGATGCCATATCACTGAAATGACTCAAAATTAAAATTAATGGCTTGTTTAAGAACAAAAACCAGCATTAGAGATGTCAGAATAACACCAAATGTCAAAAATGTACACACTTCCCCCGCCACAATGAATAGTAGTTTGCTATATTGTATATAGCATTATTCTGTTCTTAGCAATGCAAACTATTGAGAAGTAATTTCTGATCTCACTTTTACTTGTGTATCTTTGCTGTTTCCAGCAAGACCCTAAATGAAGTATGAGAGGTGAAAGCTTCGGTTAGCAAAAAGGCTCTAACCCCTTTCCAGTCTCCTGACCCCTTCATTAACAGTGCACAAGAAAATACCTGATATCATTATTCAGAACATCTTCCAGTTTGCTCTGGGCAGAGCTAGCTGAATAATAAGTATTAACACTGAATATGTTACTGTCTTTGGAAGGTGAAAGTGTGGCTAATTTTCTGATGGGGGTAGAAGAGAATATTTCTGTGTGTAATAGAAAAGCTCTTATTATTTTATGATGTTAAAAAATCACAAATATTTTGACTTAGATTGCTCCTTCTTGCATATCAGATGAGACAGATATGTTACTGACAGTATCTATTTTTAACAGCTTACTGAAAGAACCCAGAACATAATAAAGTACTGAAATATAAGTAGCCTAAATCATATTGAAATAGGTACTTTAAAAACTAGTAGATGGGGCAGATAATAAAACCCAAAAAAAGATTCAAAGGCTCTGTGTGAAATTGGTTTTGAGTTGGTGTCTATGAGTATGTCTAGAATGCCTTCTCTATTACAATGAATTCCAATGTAAAGTAATTTTGCATAATTTCTGTATCTTGTTAAACACCAGCAAACTGTAGTTTCAACCTCTACTGCAACAGATCCATGTCATTAAATGCAGATTTTCTGGAATAGCTTAAAAAATCCAAAAAATCTTCTAGATGCGAGATTTGGCCTATAAACACACAAAGATTGAAGAATATCACTGAGTAGCAGTGCAATAATCCCCCTACCCTGTGTTTTCTGGAGGCATTCATAAGAGTTAAGATGATGCTTATTCAGAATACTGGTAGTAGCAGCCAGAAAAAGCATTCCAACGTTGCAACCTGGGAAAGAAAACCCTCAATTGAGTTCTTCTCTTATAAGCAATAAAAGACATTGAATACAGCATGGTTCAAATGGAAACTGCTTTGGATATTGGTTGTGTGTTGGATTAGTTGGGTAAAGCACACAGTGAAGAGGCAGTATTTTCCACTTTTCACTGCACAAAATATTGTTACCCAGAAATTTTGTCGTAACAATTTCTTTAGTTTGTGCCCAATGTATATGTAGAGGTAACGTATTTCTTGTATGCATCTGTATGACTGAGTTTTAGTAAGAAACCTGTGCCCAGATATAACATTATTTTAACCAGTATCTGTGCAGTTTGGTGGGATCTCAAATTCCTACAAACCATACCTCACCAAAATATTGTCAACTGTTTTGGCATTAATTTTTTGAACAGCTTCCCAGGCAAGCATGAGACTTGCTTGCATGAATGATACCCAAGAAATTATTTAGCCATAAAACTCCTCAGCTTGTACAGCCTGGTATAGACGTGTTGAAGCTAACTGCACTCATGGATTTACTCCAGCTGAAGATGTGATCCTTTTTGTAACAATGCAGCAAATGTTCAGCTAGGAGCCAGAAGGCAGAACTTCTTGCTGGGGTGGAAAAAAAAAAATACGACGTTCTTGATGATTGTTGCCCTTATAAATCTCAGCATGATTTGTGATGTAGTGTGATATATAGACCACAGTTTGAAACCATTATGTTACCTGCAGCAACCTCACAGAAAACACACCTGCTCCCACCCTTTCCCTTCCCTAACATAATCTTTTTACTGACATGTGTGTTAGCTTATGTGCTTATTGTACTAGCCCGTATACTTACTGGTTAATACTTTTTTAACCAGCATATCTAAACTGAACTGTCAATACCACTCTTTGTCCCAAACTTCTGCTACTTTGTGGAAAAAAAATCCAACTCAGGCCAAAACTAGCGAGTCAATTCTGTTATTTTTATAAGATTATCATAGGAATGCCAATGAAAATATTCTTAAGTTACAATGGGTGTAACACAGGATTTTCACATTACCCCCTCCCTCTGGGGGAAAACCATAACTTTGTCTACAGTGTGAACTCCACTCATATGGGTCAGGGCAGATTTACCCAGTCAGTGTGTTTGTTTCCACTTCCATTTTCATTGGCACAAACTCAAACAACTAAGGGGAAACAGGCAGTGCAGGGCCCCCACCCTGGCTCTGAACGTATTTTCTTCTATTGTAGCTGGTTCCCTCAATTTCCCAGATCAATCAAAACCTGCTGGAGTCAGTGCTGTGATAAAGTTGGTTGGTGTCAGGAGGTAGGATATTTGTGCTAGAGTGATGAAGAAGGTTTAGAGCTTTTCGTGGCAATGATAACTCAACAGAAATAAATACCTACTGAATTCCAGCATTAAATGGGTTCTGGGGGTGGTATGGAGTATCTGGAGATACACTGAATTTCTAATGGTCTCTGTATTGTGCTAGCATCCCACTCTGAGAGAATGAAGACCATCAGCTCTAATCTTTCCAGGGCTATCTTAACATTTTAGCAATCTGACATACAACAAATGCCGATAATGTCAATACTTGGGTAACGCCATTTGAGGGCTGGTTAGGATGCTAGTCTTGAGAAGTCCAGAGGTCAGTTCCCTGAACGGTACACCCTGAAAAAAATGAATACCCTGAAAACCTGGTAAAGTTCCAGTCCATCTGTGTCCCTTGTGAAAAGGATTAAGAATCATGCTGTTGTTTATATGTTTATTTATGAGTAAATAACAAAATCTCTTGTGTTCTAGCACCACGTTATACAGTTTTGCATAAGGAAGTGCAGATCAGCTTGTCTTGTGTTAGTGAAAAGTCTGCTGCTGGGTTTAGTAGTAACTGGTTACTGCCTGCGTTTGTGGTAAATGCTTCCTGAGTCAGTAATTTACTATTCTTACTTCTGCTTTTCTAATCTTAACCTGATTTGAAAATTAAGCTTTGCTCTTCCTGACTTTTTTGGTACATTATTACTGTTACTGCCCTCAAGTGCATCCTGAAAGATAATTTTGATTATCGTGTTAGAAACAGGATGTACTACCACCTGTTTCTCCGGGATTTACGTGTACTGTTTGAACGACCAAAACTAGTGAGAACTGTTCTATTGGCCCCTACATAAGATACAAGAGATAGGGCCTCATGCTCTGCCTCGCGTGGCCGCTTTCCTTTTCCCACTTATGCGCTGGCCATCTCTATTCCAGTAAATGAGCCGTGCCCAGGGCTGTTCCCTGCCTCGGGGGGCCAGCTCATGCCGTGTCCCAAACGCGCAGGGTTATAAACACTAAGGTAGCTGTGTTCAGGCTGCATGTTGGGAATGGTCCCTGACCCGTGCTGGCTGCTGAGCAATGCCCAGGAAGGGTCTGGGAGGAGCTGGCTGGTCAGAGCGGTGCTGGGGCAGTGTCGCACTGTGGCTGTACTGGCAGTCGAATCCCAGAGCCTGAGATCGTCCACGCCACCAAGGTGGAGCTATCAATACTGTTGGTTGAGATTAGTTTCAAGCATAAGCTATGAGGTTTACAATTCCTTACAGTTATTTCTCTTATGAATTATTATATATATGGAGGGATTCAGAGACTTTATTAAATACTTGGGGAAATGTCTTTTGGCCTTCTGAATTTTATGTTCCCTGCTTTGATACTTTTCAGGTCAGACTTTCACGGGCTGATGTCGTAACTTAGAAGAAAATAATTGTCTTTTATCAGTTTTCAAATTTCCACATACAAGTTCATTAATTGTCTTTTTCTGTCTTAGAAAAATGAGAACATAACCAGTTGTGTGACAAAAAAATTAATTTGTTAATAATCTGATAAGCAATAAGAGTTAGAGCAACAGAAAGCAGGAACAAGTGACTTCACAGGCAACAGTTACACTTCCATATATGTCTATGTATAAACCTGTGACGAGATTTTTTTTTTACCATTTCATTATTCTTAGGTGCACCAACCGGTTCAGTCACTTAAAGCATATGCCGCAAGACATAATGCAACAGGAAAGGAAGATGCGAGGCAAGCTGATATGACTGGCCAGGGCATAGTACTCTCTTTGTCTCCTGGCTTCAGTGGCCAAAACCCAATTGTTGAATTATTTTGTGAGAGCACAATCTTGTCTTTCATTGAATTATAAAAGGCCCTGCCAGGGTTATGTGCTATTTCCAGTCAGGAATATGGAGGATTTAAATTCTTGCTGGGTACAAGGAGTACTATGCAGATGATGCAATGGGAATGATGCAGAATGTGAGTCTGGACTCAGCTTTTAGTAGTGCTTAAAAAAGTGTTTTCTTACAAATCAACAAAAAAAAGTCACATTTGCAAACTAAGAATAACACAGGGATGAAAGATTCTCCCCAATTGCATCTTTATTATACTCGTGTTGTGCAAAATGCATTAATTCTGTTGTAGCTTTAAGTAGGATAATGTAAAGTTTCATTGATGTAAAGCTTATAGGATTTTTATTTTTTTCATTACGCTGATTACATTATTGATGAGTCTAAGCAGGTGGTTTCACATAAAAACTGGCAATGTTTACCCTGTTGGGGATTCTATATATTCTACACTTGTTAATATAAATAAGTATCTTAGGAATGTTTTGGAGAATTATTTAAATTGTACTGGGTTTCATTTTTTGATGACTTACACTACACTGCCAGGTATTTTAGTGACCAGCAGTTTAACTGTTTGGTGTTAGGAGAAATTAAAAAAAAAAACAAAGGTGAGCTGAAATACCTTTCTCTACACACAAGTTGTCCAGTGTCAAAGCCTCCTACTGATGTCTTTGCAGAGATGGAATTTAATATAACATGCCACTAAGAAAGGGTGATGGGACAGGTTTGAGCCCTACCCAGAGAAATAATGCTTCTCTTTCTAAGTGGGGAGGACAGGGTGACAGTTGTAGAAAGCTCATTGACTGCATTGGAATTAAACCTTGCCTTTCCTGGTCTTTAGGCAGAAAGTAATTTGGGAAGGAAATTCAAAGACTGGAAGGGACTATTTCTGTTAGAGTTTGATATAAAAGATCAGCCTCTTGCTACCCCTAAATTCAGTCAGCAACTTGGGAATCTAGAATGCGCCCAGTGGATTGGTAAGGAAAGGAAGGAAGAGTATGGATTGCTGTGTGGACGTTAGGCCAGGTGTCATATGGTTCATGGTAACTTTTCACATGCAACTTGTGTGTCTGAGAGTGGATCTCTTCCTGGATGGGTGTTTGCACGTGTTGGTCTAGTTATTACTTCTTTCCTTAGAAGAAAAAGGAATTATCAGAACCAGAAAGGATAGCAGAGCCTTCCTCACTGCTCGGGTCTGTGCAGTGCCTCCCCCGTTGTTTTCATACGGCAGCAGTTATGGTGTCGTGCCCTCCCGTTCTGCCTTGAGGGGGGATGCAAGGCTGAAGACGGGACTGTAAAGCTTCAAATACAGGACTCAAAGGCATCATTGTGCAGGAAAGGACTTGAAACAGTTGCTGAATTTTAAGTCCATGCTTAAATCCAAATCATATCTGTGAGATTTTAGGATTTGCTTAAGATTGTTGTGAATTTAGGGCTATGCACACTGTAGAAATGCTGAAGTAGAAATGTTTCTATATTAACATTACAAATCAGGGGACATTTACATTTATATGCAACCACAATCATATTTCCAATGAGTAGACCACATACATTATATGTATGTGCAAGGACAAGCTTTTATACACAGGATTTATATATCAGGATGAGAGTCTTCTGCTTATTGCAGAGAAAATCCTATTTTGTTGGTTTTGTTGTTTTTTTATCCTTTTTTTAAATCCAGATGTTTAAATAGTTAGAATAAGGATTGCCTAATTTGAAGATTACAATGCATGCTCACATTAAATTATGTGTTGTGTACAGTAATTTTTATCAGGGCTAGCCTACTGTAGCAAAATAAGGATTTTTTGGGGAGATAGTTTCTACAATTTGGAATATAAATAAAAAAGCAAAAATAAATCTGCCACACCTCTTCATTTGCACTTTCTCAGAGAGAACGCAATCAAATTGTGGGTTGCATGGTAAGCAGGCAACATGGTTTGCTGTGCAGAGGCTCCAGAAGAGTGTTACTAGCTTAATGTTTTGCATAAAAATTTGTATAGGTCTTATAACTAACTTACAAGTGAGTAAGCAGACCATTACTTTATGTCCAGAGGGGATGACATGCAACTTCTTTGCAATTAATATATTCATATTTTGCATATAGATATTTCTGTAGACCTACAGATCCCCTTTACATCCAAAATTATTTTTTTAAAGTGAAGATAAGCTCCTGTTGAAGCCTTTGCCATGTGATAGCTGTTCTGGGTTTAGTGTCTGTGTCTCATTGGAATAACATGGGTTTGTTTGTTCTGTAGCCATTCCAGCCCACCCACATCTTAGTGGTTTGGCCCTTCCTCATGCTTGTCTGCAGGTGTGCCTGTCTCTGACCTCATTCACCCATCTATTTGTAAGCATAAATATGTTTAACCTAATGTTTGGCCATATCTCTCTTACGGCATCCTTGAAATAGAAAAAAAAAAACAACCCAACAATTAATTGCTTATTATAAAGCAAGTCTTTTTCCTGCCTAATGTTCAGCAAAATAGGTATGTTTTCATGCTGTCACAGTAAACAATTGTAAGGTTTTGCTTCTATTTTGGGCTTTGCCATGTTCTTGCAAGAGCCTACGTCCTGTCACATCCTTGTGCTTTTCTCTTGGTTGGAAATGACCATGCTTGTAAGCACTACCTTTTCAAATGTATGTAAAGTGCTTAGGGTTCTCATATGTCTACATTAAAATTATAATTAATTCTGTACTGCTTTTTTATGTCTAAAGTGCTAGGTACTGTAGCTAAGATTTTCTGTGGTTTAGGGCTGGTGTAATTCTGTCAGGCAGGAGAGATTTTACTGTTCACTTGAATAAGAGGAGAGTTAACATAAACTGGGGTTGTTTTGTTTTGTTTTGTTTTCTGAAAATTCTATCCCAGAGCTACATAGATTTATTTCAGGATATTTTTGTATGAAAGTTGTGTCCTTTACAGGGAGCAGTAGAGTTAATTTTCATGCCAAAATGAAATCCAGCAGAATTTTATCTTACTTTTATGAGGGAGCCTTTTAATGGATTTCTAAAAAACACCAGTAGCGTTAATTCAACCCACACCGACTATCATTAGTATCCTGTGCTGCTGCCTACTCATATGTAGTCATTTACACTTCTGTCGGGTGGAAAATGCTGTACAGAAGGCCATGCATGCTACAGCTGGAAAAAGAAAAACCCAGTGCAAGGTGTAACAGTGTGAAAACAGACTGGATAATACACAAATTGCAAGTGCAGACACTTTCCCCCAGAGACCCCGTTTTCCTTTGATCCTACCCTTCACAAACTTTAAGTCTTTAGAGCTGAAATAGGCAGTGTCCCAATCTGGATCACTTTTGCTCTTTTTAAAAAATCTTTGGCCAAACAAAATTTGTTGCCCGGCAGTTCTCCAAGGTTGGGTAAGTGCAGGAATGAAAGCTGGTGGGGAGGCAGAAGTCAAAACTCATGCCTGAGAAAGAAATGCGGAATATAATGGGGCAAAAATGAGGTTTGGGGGGGAAATTATGACAATGGAGAGAGGTAGAGAAGCGTGAGGACCTAGAGGAAAATATGAGTATTAGGACAGATTTTGGAGGCAAGTGCTGGAATGTGTTAGTCATATAAGAAGGAATCAAAAAAAAGAGAAATAGAAATGTATGGGATGAGGCTTTACACAGAATGTTTCCTTCCCAAATCTGCAGTTCAGCGTTGTAGCTCTGGGTCTGACTGTGGCTTCAGCTGCCCACAAATGGCTTGTGAAAGTCACTTTCAAATTGTATATCTCAGTGCCTTCAGGTGTCTTCATGAGTTCAAACGGTGGAATTCTTTGCTGAGGCCCTAAAGAGACAAAACTGCTAGGCTGGACAAGCGGGGTGATTAATTTTGTTCCATAGGATATGAGATTTGCGTGTGCACGTCTGTCTGTATGGTGCAATCTTTAATGAGTCACGTACTCTTTCTGTTAGCCCCTTAGTTTTAGGGCAGTCTTCAGATAATTCAGCATGATGTAGGAAAGACTAGTATAGTGTACTTTCCTCTTCACAGAAATTAAAAGGTATATGTGTGAAATAGGCAGGATACTCATAGAAAAGAGGGAATGCCTTCATGGTTAGGAAAACTAGCAACCATGAGAACAGGATTCTATCCCTGTCTTTACTGATAAGTTCCTATTAAAGATGGCCAAATTGCTTTGACCAAAAATTTCCATTAGCCACTAAAGTATTCATTTTTGGATTTTCTACAGTGGGCCAGGTTGGCAAACTGCTCTCCCAGCTGCAGTTTAGAGTCATTGATAGTGTGCTTTGGACATAAAAAACCCTGTACAAATAGTAAGTAGTTAAGGAAAATCAGTACTCTTATTACATAGATTAGGAACCCAAAATCCCTGGAAACTTTTGCCATTTTTGCCAATTATCTCCATGCCTAACTTTGTCCTTATAAAATGGGCATGATAGGAGGGAAAAAGGCATTTCCCCTACAGTCAGTTCCCCTTCTGAAGTCAATTAACATTTATGAATCACTTAGATAACTTTGGTGAAAGTTCTAACATACTCCAGAAGAATTTATTAATTTTCCTTTTTAGTATAGTGTTGAAGTGTCATACTAAATACGTAATTATTCTTTTATTATAGGAAGTACGAGTTCTGCAAGAAAAAAAAAGTGATTATGAAATGATACCATACTCCAGGGTATTCTTGTGATGGAGACAAATGACTTGCCCAGTGAAACTTTCAATTAGGAAATGTTGAAACTAAGTGGTTAATTTCACTGTATGGGGAGGGTGTTCATTTTGGTTTGGGGGAGAAAAGAGGAGGAGAAAAGATGAAGGTTTCTATTGGACAAAATATATTTAGAAAGTGAATTTCCTGTGGTCTAGGGTGATAAAAAATATCTGACAGGCAGATTCTGCATATGTGGGGTTCCTGACCAAGAACATCAAACCTAAATTTATTCTCATTGAAATCAATAAAATATCACAGATCTCTTGTAGAAATGTCTGTGGTGTGTATTGCAACAAGTATTCAGTTTCCAGAGTTCAGAACTGCTCTGGGCCAATGGCATTGCAAAATATCTGTCAGCTTTGGCTGGCAGCCTAAGATTGCCACAGCAATTTTTCTCTTTAATGAGTAAAATAGGTGGTGTTTATAGAAAAATGACTCTCATGAGAAACTGTGCAAAAAGTTCCATTCAAAACCATTCTGTTTATATATAATTTTGTTGTTTGTTTTCTTTTCTTTTTACTTACTACTGTGGACATTTGCATGAAAACAGGATATTTCTCCTTCAAATTGCAGTCATGGACAGAATAGCTACTATGCCAAAATGGAGCCAACCCACTTCAAAAAAGTAAACTATGTTGCTCACCAAATCTGTTTCTTCTGTGTATGTAAAGTTTTGAGCACTTATTTTCCTACCTAAATTTAGGTGCTGGGTTTTTTTGCATTAGTTCTGTAAACCCAACAAAACAATATGGATAAAATAAAATGAAGATATGTTAGTGAAAAGATTAAATTAGTAGAAAACCAAATAACATAAATAACATTTATGTTTTAATATTTACAGTGACAGCAGGGATAAAAGTATCTTTGTTACATGTACTGACAGGGTTTTTTACATGGCTTAGAAACAACGGTAAATACTCAAGACAGAGATAAATAGAAGGACTGAGTGCTGTTTTGGCTGGTGGTGATCAACAGAGTTAATAAAGGCAGGCTCCTGTTAAGAATGCCTGTGTTCTTTCTCATGCACATATTTTACTTTTCCAGTCTGAGGTTGAATGCAGTATTCTACCAATTTGAGAGATACACTTTTACTGACTAGTGCCATATTTTTTCTGGTTCAGCAACATTTTATAATGCCGTTAAGGTTTACTATAGTGGTCCAATGCTGAATGAATGCACATTAACACCCATGTTCTGTATCTATTTACATCACTTAACAGCTTAGTCCCTGGTTTCAGGTCCATCTGGGTGCGCAGGGAAAGCTCTCAACTGCCCAGATAGCTCTGTGTCATATATTTCTCTGGCAGGAATGAGTAGGAGAGTGGGTGTGGCGCGCTGCCAGATCCTCAGCCCCTGTAGCCCTCAGCCTAGCAATAAGGAGGGCAGGAGCGTGAATCACGGAGCCCTCCAGCTGCAGGCAGCTCCAGCCGGAGCAGTCTTAGTGCTGCTCTGCCCTACAGAGAGAGGCTCACTTGCCCTGGACTTGGAGACTGCAGTGGCTTGTGGCTTGCAGCATGCTTTCCCTGTTCCTCCTCCCCTCGGTCTGGGGTGGTTCTCTGAAAACTGATACCTGCCTGTGCAGAACACTGGGTGAAGCTGTCATCTGTTTGTACAACCGCAGCGTTTAGAGTCACCATACTAATAAGTAGATATTCCCTCTCCAGTTAACAAATGGAACAGCAGGGTT